>NC_090804.1:6967666-7277333 GCF_036512215.1 Solanum lycopersicum | reverse complement strand
CAATTTGTAGCCTTTTACAATAGACAAATCGTATTGGTGTAAAATGTAAACCTAAGCTAATAAAAGTACAAAAATTTTACAATTAGAATTATGTGTTGAGCTTCTTTTCTTGGATTACTACATACATGTACCATCAATTTACAAAATTGAATTACAAAATGCCAGGTATAATGCGACAAGCAAGAAGCTCAACCTCTTTCAAATATACAAAATGAATTCTAAATCTAAAGGCATAATACATAAAATAACCTTTTTAACTTGGCTTCAAATCACAGTTATGTCGTTCAATTTTGGGTGTGCACAAGTAGACACTTAAACTTGTATAAAATTGAACAAATAGACACACATATCCTATATGTCATCCTACATGTCATTTTTTGTGCTACGTGTATTTTGCCATGTAGGACTCATATGTTTATTTATTTAAAAGTTAGATGGTTAAAGTGTCTGTTTGTTTATTATGAAAGTTGGAGGTCAAAGTTAGAATTTGAAGTCAAGTTTAGGATCTAATATATGTATTATGCCAAATCTAAATGAATCATACTTTCCACGGAGGCTTGTACTATGAAATATATTATACAAAAATTTTGGATTAACATATAGATATAGTAATTGGAACATCTTCTTCCTCACATTATCTTTTTCTCCTTGAATTTTCACACAGAGATTATTACTCATTTCATATCTAGAATTTTCTATTTTTGTACTGATATCATATTGAATTGTTTAACCTTCTCATCATCTAAAAACTTGAGCGACTAGAAAAAACACACATATTTTATCCATCTTCTAAATTAATCTCATCATTCTAGTGCTTTTTGGACCAACATTCTAGTACATACGTGGCCTTTGATTCAGGACTCAAATCTAGTGCTTTTAACATATACCTATTCTAGTACACGTATCATAATTTAATCCTAAACTTTTCATATTTTCTAGCTCATGAACAAATTAAGCATACATATATACATGCATCTTAAAATTAATTTCCTAGTACATGTTTTAAATAAAGGGATAATCATGTAATTGAAGAACGTTGTGCAGTAATTTTCTTTTGAATATTTTCCAAGTTGTATTAATTAGATTGAGAAATCCATCTTATTAAATTATTTTTCTCAGATACAATTATACTAATTACTGACAACAAGCATATACTGAAATTTGTTTTGTTCGTTAAATCATTTATAATTATGCACATAACAGCTAATAAGGCTCGTTTTATTAAAAACAAAAGATGCTTCGATTTTTTCTCATCATAATAATTATGTCTCTTTTTATTTTTCTCTTTTGAGTATAAACAGCTTGATTATTATTAATTTACAGATCTAGGTGTTCGACATTTGTGAAATCTTGGTGATTTGTAACATGTGATATGTGTCAATTATTTGTATCCACATGCATATGAGTTAAATTTTGCTTGGGAATTAAGGCTGTCCAATTTTGTTTCAAAAATTTTATATATTGGTTTTTTTTTCATTACGTGTTTGGAGTCTGCATTGCAGTTTTAACTAAATTTGAATCGTATACTGTATAATTTATTCGAAAATAACGCTTCCAACAAGATTTTCTCCTTCATATCGAAGGCTCGAACCTGAGACTTTTTAATACACCACTGACTCATGTTGGTGACATTGTTATTATTGCGAAACAAGCATGATACATAATGTGGGAGTTTAGTTTTGTTGACAGACATATTCATAGTATTTTGCTTGGGTTTACCAAAAATGTAGTAACTGCAAATATACCCCAGATCGATAGGATATGTCAGATTTTGTAAAATGGTACAAAAAATTTAGCATAAAATCCAAAGCTGCCCCTTCTTAAGGCTACACTAATTAAAATGATTCATGTTAGCAACTGGAGATGTAGGGTTGCATTGATATAACAAGATTGCATGCTTGTTTTTGAAATTATTCTTTTTCATTTTGGTGGACAATTACTGTATATCTCCCATCCTTGTTTTAAGTTATTGGAATTTTGGAACCCACTTGATTAGTTGATTTCCGCTGGAACATGAAATTACGCTGATAAACAAATATAGATCAGTTAATTAGCTAATCAATATATATATATATATATATATAAATAGGAGCTGATGTGGCACCTCTCTATGACCTCCATTTCAATTTCTTTTTTTCCTTTTTTTTTTTCATTTATTTTCATTAAATAATTTGTTTATTAATTAAAAAATTCATTCATATTTATTATTCTAATTATACCTAATAAGTTACAACAAAACCTCCATCTATTTACATTCCCTACTTAAATAATATGTCTTTTCAACTTATTTTTAATTATTCTTATGGTTTACATAAACTATAAATAACAACTATCTATATTCAATGATCATTCTCATTTTCTCATTCTTTCTTTTTATTAGTATAGTTTTTTTCTCTTTTACATCTTTTTCATCAATCATGTACTTAATAAGTTCACCATATGATCTTCATATTGATAAAGATCATAGATATATTCTTCAAGATTCATCAAATTGATGTTTGCATTAGTTTGGTACAAGTTTATGAAAATGAAGAAGGAATCATAATTATTTCAAGATTTCATCAAGAAGATGATCATATTAGTAAAAAAGTTTGAATGATTTCCAAATATTTTGAAGATTAATTCATTCATGTATTATTTTGATTATATTTTTTAGTTAGATATATAATTTCATGTTATTCAACAAAAATTAAATTATGAAACTCTACTAATTAACACATTAGAAAGCTCAATTAACATTATTTTCTTCATTTTACTTTGCTCTTTTTCTTCTTCTTCTTCTTCTTCTTCTTTTTATTATTATTATTATTATTGTTGTTGTTGTTGTTGTTGTTGTTGTTGTTGTTATTATTATTATTATTATTATTATTATTATAATTATTATTATTCTTATTATTATTCTTATTCTTATTCTTATTATTATTATTATTATTATTATTATTATTATTATTATTATTATTATTATTATGTGAATGAATGAAAATGAAAAGTTATATAGTTTTATTTTTATGTAATTTTTTCGTCAAGTTCTAATTAATATTTTAATTTTTGTCACAGTTGAAAAATATAATATTGCACATGATACATTTCTTATAACTATTGCATATTGATGTCCCTAAAAAATATATGATGTAGTTTATCATATTAAAAAATAGTCATAGACTAAACAAAAAATAAATTAATCATTTTTAGTACTTTTAAAAAATTTAATGAATAAATAAATTATTTAATGAAAAGAATGAAGAAATTTTTTTCCCTTAGTCACATTAATTATATTAAAACTAAAAAGTGTAATTTATTTAACTTCTCTTAATTATTGAAAATGAGAAACATAAAAAAAAGTGATGTGACATTTATCTTCTCTTTATTGACCTTTTTTATTATTTAAATTAATTAATTTTTGTAAAAGTAATTTACTTAATTAATTAAAAATAATTTTTATTAATAGATAAACATTTACAATAAAAACTTTTCACATACTACTTTATTAGGAGTAAATAATAATCATCCATAACTCACATCTAATTTTCAATCCTAATAGATTGATTTTCCACTTTCTTTTCCTTTTTTTTTTGACATTCTTCTGATTATAATTTTAGAATAACAATTTTAAAAAAATATTTTAAGTTATTTTCTCTTTATTATTTACTTACAACCAATATATCTATTTACATATAAAGTTAGAATGTTAGAAATAAATAAGATGATGTGGTACATTTCTATTACCTCCGATCACATGTATTTTTTCTCTAAATTATTTAGCATGTTTTTTATTTTTCTTCACCAGTGTGATATTGTAAAATATATTTTCAAAATTTCCTCTTCAAATAATTACATAATAGTATTATTTTGCATAATTAACATTTTTTTTATATATGTAACTTTTATTTTTAATTGTTAATTGTTAATTAATAATATTCATGACTTCAAAACCTTTCATGTGGATAACCCCCTAAAGTAATTAATGTGCAAGTTATATAGTTTTTCTTATCTTACTTAGTTGCTACAAGTAACAATTTTAAAGAGATTTTCTATAGAGTTTTTGTATTTTATTAGTATTTTTTTATATATTATAAATTTATAAGTGTTTATTAACAATTTGGTATATTACAACAGTTGCTTTTTTTTTCGTTCTGTAATAATAATTATTGTGTTGCTATTTTTTAAAAAATATTGAATGTTTGCTTTTCATATTAGATTCATGTTAAATTAAAAAAATTAAGTAGAGTATATTGTTAGTTGAATAATGAAAATATGATACTCCTATTGAATTGCTTATTGTAGTGTTGACATGATTTCTCAATATACCGAAGATGATTTTCACCAAAATAAAAGTCAACCTTTTGTTATTTTACAAGCAATAGATTCTAAAAAATGTAATTATTTTAGATAAAATAATATGATAAGCATGACTTGAAATTAGTTGTATATTTCCACTCTAGGAATCATATATGATATGTTTTCTAATTTATTAAATTATCGGTTATCAATTTATTTAGAGTAACTTTTTTCATTAATATTTTTTATATGAACATTGTATAATTTAACTCCCTCCTAAAATATAATTTAGAATTTACTACAACCGCATAAAGAAAAAGAAAATTTTCATGAAATTATTTTTCTTTCTTTACATGTTTCTAAAGATAACATACAAAATTGATTATACGAAATCAACTATATTTAAAATACTAAAAGCATAGATAGTGAACAACAAATTGAAAAATATTATTTATTGGGTTCAATAATAATAAATATTTGACTCGATATATTTAAACAAAAAAATTTATTCATAAATCTAATAATGTCCGCGCAAAGCGCGGATATGTTAACTAGTATAGCTATAATTTAAACTCACAATTTCTTTTGTGCGCCTCTCTCCTCTCTCCTCTCTTATACATATACTAATACAAATTATATGTGTATATGTACACAATTATATGCCAAATATATCAATACAATTAACCTCTCTTCACTCTCTTGCTTGTCTTTCTCCTCCCGCTCCCAATCTTGCTTGTCTCTTTCCTCCCTCTCCCGATCTCACTCGCTAGATATACAAATATAATATATATATATATATATATATATATATATGTCGGTTACATAATACAATTATCTGACAGATATACATATACAATTCGACAGATATACAAATACAATTCACCTCTTTGTCCTGTCTCACTCGCCTCTCTCTTCCATCTCCCAATCTCACTCGCCTCTCTCTTCCATCTCCCAATCTCATTCGCCTTTCTCCTTCCTCTAACATGTAGCTACTAATCGTAATTATGAAACTATAGAGATAGAGCTTAATTAAACTACTTGTAGTGGATATTTGTAAAATTTCTCCTAGCTAGATCCATTAAAATGGACTAGGTATGTCGACCGACTCATTCCAATCTGCGATTATTTGTAGAATTGAACTATGAATTTGAAATCTATTTCAGATTAGGGGTTTTAATGCCGGTTTGTGGGACTTGAGCATAATGAATTGGATCGGTTCGTGAGACTTGAGCAATATGAATATAATACTAAAAATAAGTGCATCCAAACTCAAAGTCTACTAAAATCAATATATATATATATATATATATATTAATTTAACAAATTTTATGTTTAAGAACATTCTCTTGTACGGTTGTACTCAAAATATTTGCATAACAAAATCATGTATTCCTATTATTATCTTGTAAATATTTACATATATTAATATTTTAAAATTTAAATTTTAATTAAAAAATCATTACAAAATATATTTCCTTAAAAAAAGATTTGGCCCATCGTGGGCCACATATAATAATGAATTGGGCTTGACATTTTTTGAAGGAAAAATTACGTTACTTACCTAACATTTGATAGTTAATTATGCTTTAAATTAAGTTATGAATAACAATTATTGTTTAAGACGTTAAGTCAGGCTCCAACTTTTTTATTTTTTAGTTTATCAAAACATGTAGAATCCTTTTTCTCCTTTTATACGAATCTACACACTATCTCACTTTAGCATACCCACTTAATTTGCTCCTTAAATCTATCAACACCCCCATAAAATTACTGAACCGAATCAAAACTCAAATTTTAAAATTTTTGAATCAATCATCCTAATAGTGCAAAATCAATTTCAAGTAATATTAATTCACAATTACATAAATTAATTTACTAAAGAAATGTAAGTGAAATACATTTGTGTTTGAACAAGAATAACAACGACAATGAAAATTTATATATGACAAATTCATTTTTTTAAAAAAAATAATTGAAATCTGAAAGTAAACTCATTAACTATGTAATCATTAATTGTTAATGTAATAATGAAAAGTTGAAAAATTTCAGTACATAATTAAAGGAATTCAGTTATTTTATTTAATCCATTATAATTCTAATTGTATCACTGTATAATTAAAAACAAAACAACTGTGGAAGATGATTATTGTGCAACGGACCAACAAGAAGCAGAAGACTTAAAGTTATAGCCGTGTTTTTGTTTTTTCTTTTCTTTTCAATTGGTATATGACATAATTAATGAGTTATAATTTTAGCCGATTGTATTTATTAAATAATTACTAACTACCATATGTATAAGTATTCAATTATGCTATTTCTAGTTATATTCATACATGACTAATATTGTATAGTTATACAACTATAACTATATATTTGTATAATGAAGGCCTGTTATTGGTATATTTTGTGTACAATCTATATAATATAGAGCTCAAATCGTCATATATACAAATTGATATGTATAAATGAAAATTATTCAACTATACACGGTTGTTGACTTAAAATATAAAACGACTTATATACAAAATATACAATATGCTTAGACACACAAACAAATTTAATTTGAAATTCGATATCAATTATATACATATACAAATGATTTTTAAGCAAATTAACTACTTCATATAGAATGTTAATACACTTAAAACTATTTTAAACTTATAAACAACTATATAATTCAAATGAATATTTGTAGTCAATAACATAACAATGTAAATTAAACACACATTAACCAAGTAATATATGAAGTACATATAAATTGAATGTAGACAGAAAAATATACAACGTGTAATGGATACATTGTATATACCACACAACAAAAAATCAATGAATTATGTTCTAATTCAGAAGAAATTTCGATATAATGAACACATGGATACATTGTATATACCACACAACAAAAAATCAATGAATTATGTTCTAATTCAGAAGAAATTTCGATATAATGAACACAATGAGCACTCTGTGGTTGTCGAGAATGAAAGTCTTATTTGGTAACGTATGCAATTGAAATAAATGATCTTTAATTAAGTTTTTTTTTTACTTACCGCATAATTAGTTATATATAATTTTAAATATGATATTATATAGGGAAACTTTCATATATAGCCACTTAAAAATAGTTTAATTACTCTCCATATCTATAGTTTGATAATTACAATTCGTAGCTACATGTTATATGGAGGAGAGAGGCGAACGAGACTGGAAGAGAGAGGAGAGATAGGGAGAAAGAGTGGGAGAAAGGTGAATTGGATATGTATATCGGTTAAATAATTGTATATATTATACATATGTATTTGTATATATGGGAAGCAAGAGTGGGAGAGGGACGAGAGAGGCGTGCGAGAGAGGCAGAGAATGGGAGAGAGGTGAATCGTGTATGTATATAATTGTATATTATACATATACATTTGTATATAGAGCAAGCGAGAGGGGAGAGAGTGGGAGAGAGGTGAATTGTAATGTATATAGGTTAAATAATCGTATATTATACGTATATATTTGTATATTCTGGCGAATTATACATATACAAATGTGACTAATTATACAAACTCAAAGTCAGCCTACATAATTAATGTATAATGTTAGTCGCGAATGGTGATTTGTTGTGTACTTTTCCCTATTATATATTTATTTTATGAAAAGGGCAAAATAAACAAATCGGATTCACTAGCTAATTAAACTATTGCTATGATACGTAAATAGACAAACTGCGATTAATGAAGCCTAATACTTTAGCTTAAATGCTACTTCCATAGAAGGAAGGATTTAAACAAAAGGAGAGGCCGGCAATATTAGTTATAAAAAAATCAAAACAAGAAAGGTAGACGTAATATCGTAAATCACAAGAAAAATGAGTGTTATACAGTAAAACCTCGAGGGAGACTTATGAAATTATCTCAATTCTATAAGGTATAAGATTGGAATATTTACATAATTGTCTATTACAATTAAATTATTCATCCGATCATATTCATTAAAGTATCTTTACCTGATATTCTGAACCAAAAACAAAATTACCTCCAACAACTCAAATCGACCATGCCAAAAACATGATATTAGGCCCCAAATTCAAATATGAAATCATTGTATTATAGAGCAAAGCCAAATCGACTTCAAATTCTACACACTTAAATAAATACTAATAACATATCTCGATACATGCGTCCTTTTCTATAATTTCCCTTTTAACATCCACAAACCACAAAAGGAAAAAACCCTCAGTACATTTATATGCTTACTCCAAGCTACCTTTCATTATAAGAACTCAAGTCTCTATGAGTGAAAACACAAAGGAAATAGATCAACTTAATTATAATTAATTAATAACAAATAGAAAGCAACGTTACAATACATACATTAAAGTACAAGATTTCAACGTAAATGACATAATCCAATTTTTATTGTAACTCCATAGAACTATAGAATTAATTAAGCACCATTGCTAGCTAGTCGTATAAGCATTTGGATTAGCCTTATTAGGATTTGATTCAATACTTTTAGTCCTCTGGAGATTTGGATTAGTCATCGTCGGAGCACGATGAAGCCTACATCTGAATGAACCTGTATCATCATAAAAACGAGTTTAAATTATATATATTGACAATATAAAAAAAGTATTGCTAAATCAAAAAAAATTACCAACACTAACTTTGTATAATACGTACAATGATGAACCTAACTTTTGGACAAAACTCTTTTGCTTATATTTAAAAAAGAAAATCATACAATATTACTAAGTAAACACTCATGATTTTGTTTGGAATTTTCAGATTAAAAGTGATTGACCACCCATTGTAACATTGATTGGTATTTCAGCATAAATTTAGTAAAGTAACTTGTTTGTGCAAGTAAAATTATATCGAGAATGTTAAAAAAATAATAATAAATTATTATATTGTTAGTGTATATAACTGAACTTCGATTCAATCGAAGTTTGATTAAACAAGGAACCTGCATGAGTCGTCGGAGAACAAAGACAATTATTCTTGGACATACTTCCTTGCCTTGCTAATCCTCCCGTCGTTACATTTTCCGATGGTGGCGATATATTTTCCGGCTCCGTCGATGAATTAATCTCCACCTTCATATCCTTAGTTGTAATTGCTCCACCTTCCATATTCCCTCTTCTGACTGAAAAAAAAAAACACACATCAAATTTCATTATAAAAAAAAAATTACAAGTCAATTCACTAAAATGAGTACTAGCTAGTACAAAATTAATAGAAGGTGGAGAATATTTTGTTTTCTCTATGATTAGTATCTTCTTTTTTTTTTAACGACGAAAAAATTTTCAAATCTCATAATTTACGATGAAAGGCCTTGATTTTGAACTTACTTGATCTTGGATGTGTAAGAAGTTGTCTTTTTTAGCAATATTATTGGGGTATGGCTTTTTAAATAAAGATAAGAACTTTGGGAAAAGGGAAGTGATAGTCCAACAGGATTCATGAGGATTATCTTTTTCGATTTTTATGTCTGAGTTTATATTCGATCTTTTATTAAATTTAGATCGTGTATTGCATAATTTATTTAAGAATGATATTTTTGAATTTTTTTTTTATATTCAAAACTCAAAACTTATAATTAAGAGCGAAACAATTCTATCACTTTACCGTAATCATTATTAATTTCGTAAGGATATTTGGTTGTGGGTGAAACTAAAAGGATAAGGAAAAAAGAAAAAGAAAAGTGATGGGATTGCACTATTGTAGTAATTAAAGCAAAGATAGGTATAGTCATATATATATTTATTTTCATTTTATTATATAACATAAATAATATAATACAACTTTCATCTTTAATTCAAATATCTTTAGTCTTTTTCTTTCTTTGGTGTCACGAGAGATATAATCAACTCCATAAAATGTCCCATCTGCATCCAAAATTTAAATCACTTTATGGTCATCACTCAACCACTCCAAATATCCTAAATCAATACAAAGAAAACTTTAATCTATTTCCTACTTTTTTTTTAGAATATTTTATATTAGTATTGTATGATATTTGTGCATAACTCAATCTCTTCTTCAAATCTATACAAGGAAATCATCAATTCATTCTTCAATCAATGTAGCACTTACCCACTCTAACACCCCCCCCCCCCCCCCACCTCACGATCAGTGTTTTGGGAAGCGAGAAGCGGAAAAAAGCGACGAGGGCTTGCTTCACAGAAGCGAGAAGCGTGAAGCGAAGCACTCGCTTTTTTTTAATTAAAAAAAGCGACATTTAGTATAAAAATAAAAAATATTAAATAACTAAATAGAGGTAATATAGTCTTAGATTGAAAGAAATTACATAGGCAAAAATACTCATAAGTCATAACATATAAAGCAAAAAATAAAAAACATAATTAAATCACAAAGATTCAAACTCCTATTCTTCAACTTGATCCTCAAACTCTTCAAGTGCTATAACCAAGGGTTCTACTTGGTCATCATCTTCTTCATCATCAGAAGACTCATCAACAAGGTTTCGACTTGAACTAGAACCTCCAACTTCTCTTTCCTTGCCCCTCAATGTACTCCTCCTAAAACTATAAATATTCTCCTCAACACCACTTGCCACAGAAACATCACCATAAGCGAGACTTTCTTTTTCGTACACTTGTTCATCTTGATGATGTTGTGGTGCTCCAGTTAACCATTCATTTGCCTCATCAATACTATCGAACAAAATTGAATTAATGGTATTACGAGCCTTGTAACGACGCGCCAATGTTCTATTATATTTGATGAGCACTAGATCATTAAGGCGTGTCAACTCCAGCCTATTTCTCTTTTTACTATGGATCTGCACATAGTAGAAAGTAATAATAGGAGGACTTGGGATGATTAAGATATCAATTAAATTAGTAATAATGTATTAATGTAATGTAGTTTCTCACATGTTCATACACGCTCCAATTTCTCTCACAACCGGATGCGCTACAAGTTAAACTTTGTACTCTTATAGCAAAAATTGTTGCAAGTTTGAGACATTATGACCATATTGCATCCACCATTCAACTGTAGAAGAGTTATTTTAAAAGATGTGTAATAACTTAAAAGTTGAAGTTGTAAACAGTTAAAAGATGAAATTCTCACCTGGTGACCTCAAGGTTCTAGCTCTAATGACTGATTCAATTCCAAGTAGGCCACCCGCTTTCATGTACACACCAAGCTCCTCCCCTATTTTGTCTTGCAAAGTTTTATCTGGGATCATCCTCTCTACACATTTATGATATGTCTGCCACACTTCTTCAGTTAAAGTCTTCATGTGATTATTTTTATAGTAGAGTCCTAGGTTTAAAATGTGTCCCGCTGCATGCAAAGGCTGATGAAGTTGATCTGTCCACTTTGCATCAATGATTTCAAAAACACTTTGATATTTTCTTGTATCATAATTGAATGTCTTTTCAATACTTTCTTTGGCCCTATCCATGGCTTCATAAATCGTGGCGGATCTAGAATTTTAAGGTTGTGGGTGCTCTGAAGTGAAACTATAAAAAATATGTGTTAACAATGAGATTTGAACCTTGGTACAACAACATTAAAAGAGTCTTAAGTACCCATCCTAGAACCATTGGGCCAACTATATGATTTATTCATTGGGTGCTCTATGTTAATTTTATACAAATACCTATCGATTTTTACATAGATATATATATATTGTAATGAATTTAATGGGTGCTCGAGCACCCGGCGGACACCATGTGGGTCCGCCCCTGTCATAAATGTAACCCATTGGTGGGTTTTTTCCCCATCTACCATACGAAGTACATGAATTAAAGGACCACCAACTCTGAGTGCTTGAACAACGTCATTCCAAAAAATGGACTAATGATATGTCTCACAACTTCTTTACCAAGAGGTTCCTTTGAATAAATACTCTCATTCCATTCAGTTGACATAAACAAATTTCTCAAATTTTTCTTTTGCTTATAAAAACTATATAAAGTAAAAAAAGTTGTTGCGAATCTTGTCTTGGCGGGTTTTACCAAATTTCTTTGCTTTGTATATCTCCTCATCATATTCAACAACAGTGCCCTTTGATTGATATAAGCATGTATCTTAACAGCCTTGCCAAAAACTGTCAAAAAAATGACAGTTAAAATATAAAGAAATCTAACATGAAGTTTAAAAAAGCAAATTAAATATCAAGACTCAAGTTCACCTGTAGAATACGGGGCTTGTTTGAAAATATCACCAAACATCAAGTTGATACAGTGCTTTTTTTGTTCTCGCTTGCATTATCAGTCACAATTTGTACCATATTTTCCTGCCCTACCTTCATGATAGTCTTCTCAAACAAATTAAACATCTTATTAGAGTCGGTAAAAGAGTTACTAGCATCATAAGATTCAAGAAATACACTTCCTCTTGGAGAGTTCACCAAAACATTAATGACCATTTTTCCGTTCCTTGCTGTCCATTTATCCATCATAATGGAACAATCATGCGTTTTTTATTGAACCTTATGTTCTACTACTATCTTGTTTGTCCTCTCCACCTCCTTTTTTTTTAGAAAAGGAACTCTTACCTCATGATAGGTGGGACGCTTCATTCCAGGGCCATATTGGCCGACTACCTCAATGAATTCACCAAAACTATCTGTGTTGTTAACACAATTGAAAAGAAATCCTGCATCATACATCCACCTAGCAAAAGCAGATACATCACGATCCCTCAAAATCTTTCTAGAAGATTCTAAGTCAAACGGTTCACCATTTCTCTTTTCGTTTGATTTTTGCGAGAAATAGAGATTCAAAGGACCCTTTACGATGTTATTGATGAAAGACCCACTCCCACTACATGAAGGCATCCTTTGTTGCTTTGAGGGAGGCCCCATTGGCATCGACATATTAACTTTAAATTCATTATCATCCATTTCATCATTATCAACAAGATTAACCATGGATGCTTCATGGTTTAATTGAGTTTTAAACTCATTTTTCTTCAACATATATTCTTTGATCTCTTCCCTCACTTTATTCGGAACTTTCGTACATACTTTTAAATCTCTATAGCCATCCATGAGATGTCTTTTGTGACGAAAGATTCCACCATTGTATGTCACATCACAAAAGATACATTTGACTTTTGTGTTACTACCCATAGGAGTTCCATATGCCCAAGCCAGATCTCTCTTTTGTGAAATCTTTTCAAAAAATATAAGTTCACTAAATACTACAAACAAAAAGAAAGTTTCAAAAAATAATATAAAAAAAGCTGCTAGCATACACACTAATCACAAAATAAAAAAAAAGCAAAAGAATTGAAAAAAAAATAGAGGAGGCAACAGTCAGTAATTAGAAAAGAGCAAGCAGCAGAGATGAAGAAAAGAAGAGAAGAAGAAGAAAAAACTAGAGTAGTCGAAACTCAGAGAGATGAACTAACAAATATTAGCTAAAAAAGAGATAAACAAAAAGTTACCTGCAGTCGGTCGAGGTTGAAGAGAGAGGCAGCCAACAACCTCAGTCGAGATCGTCAGGAGAGAAAGAAGAGTCACAAGGAGAGAAAAAAGGGAAAGAGTCGTGAGGAGAGAGAAGGTTATATTTCAGATTATTTTTAAAAAAAAACTTAATTTTTTTTTAAAAAAACCCTAATTGTCGCTTTTTTTTTTATATAAAAAACGCGCTTTTTCCTTAGGGTCGCTTCTCGCTTCTTCATCTGAAGTGAGAGATTTTTTCAGATTGCCTCGCCTCAAGATAAAAAAGCGCACAAGGGTCGCCTCGCTTTAAAGCGCGCTTTCACAACACTACTCACGACCAAGTCCAACAAGAGCGTGGATCAAAAGTCCAAACATGGATGAACCTGACTCTGATATCATGTAAATATATGGCACATAAATCTAAATCAACCTCAGAAATTAACTATTGGCAAACATACTTCACACTATCAATTAGCTACAGAAAGAAAAAAAATGAAAAAGAGCATGTGAGCAGTACATTGTATCAGCACGTGAGGGAATAAAATTAGTTAGGTTGTTAGAATAATTCTACAAGATTTATACAAGTGTACAACTGAGATTTTTCTATATTTTTGTTTTTGCTTATCTTCCTGCAAAGAATACTTCTATATTATAGATTGAAGATAATGATCAATAGATTATCAAAAAAATTCCACAAACGTCTCCTCCATTTCGTATATGGTATCAAAGCAGTAAGCTCGATCCATTTCTCATTCACTTATCATCTACAATGGGATATTCTTCATCACCCTCCAATAATTCTGGAACCAGTGTTGCACCTGCAGCATCTGCTATGGACTTCAGTCACCTCTATTATCTTCATCCCTCTGAATCTCCTGTAATAAACCTCATAAGCACTGCATTTGATGGACGATGTTTTCTCGGGTGGATGAGATCGATCTTGATAGCTCTTTCAGCTAAAAGGAAGCTAGGCTTGATCAGTGGCACTTGTCAAGCACCAACTTCCAGTATCTGATTTTTTCTCAATGGAATTGTTGTAATGAAATGTGTTTTATCGAAAAATTGATTTTCGAAAAGAGTTTGTTTTATTTTCGACTTTTAGGAGTCGCCACTTAATTTTTAAGAAAAATCAAGAAAACTTATTTCCAAAACAATTTAAACAGAAAAAATCGTTTTGAAAACTTTAAGGGGTTCGGGATTCATATTAGTGTCTTAGGAAGGTGTTTAAGGCACCTAAGACACTCCGTTAAAAACGGTTTTCCGGCGATTAACTATTTGACTATTTTTGTTTTAACTTTTGCAATTTTGAATTTGAGTTTATTTCATTTAAACAAATTTACAAGTTTTTGCAATATTCATCTTGCCAATTTTATTTTTAAGGTTAAAGCACTTTAACTCAAACGAACTTAGAAATTGAATTTTGAACATATTAGAGTTTTAAACAAACTTACGAGTTGAAATATTTATCGTTTTGAGATTCCCTTTTAGTTGCAAGTTTTGATAAAATAGATAGACGTTTCGAAAGGAATTTGGAGTTTTCTAATCCTAAACTAACGACATTTAAAACAAAACGTCAACAAATAGCAAAGAGAGATAGAGAGAGGGGGAGAGAGAGATTTGGGTCAAAGTTTTCGGGTTCTGTTCGCCTTGACCGAAACTTGGACCCCCCTGCTTTTGGGTTTTGACCCATTCACCTGTCCTAAGATAAACATACAAAATAAAATATGAGAAAGGTAAAGCGATAAGGGCTTATGCCCGTTACAAATAAAAACACAATATAAAATAAATAAATAAATAGGGTCTTCCAGTCTCTCTTCTCCCAACTTCTTCAATTCTTCACTCCTTTTACGCGATCCTCGACTTTGGCGAGTTGACTCGATGGAAAGAATTTCCGAGCCTTTATATCTCTCCCGAATGGAATCCAAAAATGGACTCGAGGAAGGTTTCACGTGCCATATGCCACAAAACAAACGAAATGAGAATGGTCATCTTCAAACAAGTAACTAGAAAAAATAAATTCACAGGCGCAACAATGACCTTTTTTAACATGTAATGCTAATCGCATGCTCCTAAGGACAGCAAAACCAGCATCCAACAATTTTAAATAACAACTTTAAGGCTATGTGAGTCAAAATCTAACAAAAGGAAGGCAACCAGCAACTTATAACAATCCAAATGCTAAGATCTCAAAAAGGTCATGTAACATCGCTAAGCGTACACAATTGTGTATCAGTGAAACTAAGGTAGGAAGTAAAAAAAACATTTTTTATATCAATAGTAATCAAAACGCTTTGAGGACAATGAGAAAGCAACACAACAACTAATCCTCACACAACCAGATTCTCAAAGCAAGTATATCATGGAACTCAACACAACAAATTTAACGACTAACCATCTCTGCCAACTTTTCGAGACAAGACAATGGACTACGCAGTGAAGAAACATGAATAAATATCCTTGAGAACAAAACAGATGCAAAAATACCAACTAAACTTTGTTGGAAATAGATAACTATCATCAGAAAGTTCCAGATAACTATGGAGATGAAGAGAAACCATCGACATTCAAGAAACATCCCATTTGGAAAAGTTGAACAGACTCCTTCAGCAGCCATGGAACGAAAAGTGAGAATAATAACAACAACACAATCAAAGGTAGCGACTTCGTGATCGAAACAACATGCTAAGTTGAAAAGACGAGGAAAACTTAAGAGGACGGTTACCTTCTTCGGAGCAGCGACTGAGGACGATGGCGAGCGAGACGACTACCACCGTGCGAGAATACGATGTTGTTATCGAGACGGAAGCGAAAACTCTGTTTCGAATCCTTTCGGCTAACGGTAAAAACAAGGCGAGAGGGAGGCAAACTCTCTTTGCTTCTCGTCTTCTGAATCAAACCGGAAAGAGACAGAATGTTCTTGAAATTCTGTCTCCACCCTTTGTGATAAAACTCTCCCAATTTCTTTTAGTTCTCTCGGAAACAATAGAACAAAACCAAGAATCTCTTTCTCGAATTTTCTTTTTAACTTTTTCTTTTCCAGGAATTCCAACCCTCTCCCAAATTTCCCAACTTTTCGTGATCAGAATCCCCCCCCTTTTTTTTGAAGAGGGGAGGGGTTTATATAGAGGGAGAAATTTCGGGTTTGAGGGGTTAGGAGGGTGGGTGATACGATTTTCCGCCCATTTTTGAACTCAAAATCGAAATCCCTTTGGGTCAAACCCACAAGGCAATTGCGTGTTGGCGAGGGCGACGGAGACGTCTCGCAGACCTGCTTGACAGCGGCAGGGTATGGGTCTCTGTCGTTACGTCTCGCTCACGCGAAATGGAGGGGGGAAGGGAGAAGAACGTGGGGGAGACGCGGGAGAGAGGGAAAGAGAGGGATAGAGACGCGAGGGGGAGAAAGCGTGGGAAGGGACTGTTTTTTGAGAACTTCCGCGCGTAGGCTTTGGGAATTAATTTGCTGGGTCGGGTATTAGGTGTTGGGTCGGGTAAGGAATATAATGGGTTGGGTTTAAAAATTTGAAGGGAGTGTTGGGCTTGTTTAAGAGAAGTGGGAGGATTGGGCCTCAGCATTGGGTAAGGTATTGGGCTGGGAATGGATTTGGGTGGATTGTTTAAAATGTAAAAGAATTCAATTTTAAATAATAGCCAATTGATTTAAAACAACAAATGAATTTGGTACAAATTTGTTGACGAGCTTACTTATTTGGTAACACAACTATTTAAATTATAAAATAATGATTCAAAATATAGTCGTGATTTAAAGTAAACTAGTTTAATAGAATACCTTCAAAACTTAAGATATACATATATACATATACATATACATACATATGTATATATATATATATATACATATTTTTATTTTTATTTTTTTTTTAATTTTCGCAAGACTTATAAAACTAATTAACTTAAATAATTTGAAAAACTCATGAAGCTCGATAATTAATTTATACCAACGCGGGTCAAAAATTGGGTGTCAACAACTGTCCCTCATTTTACTTGGGTTGATGCAAGCAACTCGAGGAAAATGAAGTTGACCGAACCAATTTTGACCAACTCCATTCGCTTTTAAAGAGAAGGATTTGACAAAGACTTTAGGAATTAGGGCCGAACCTTTGAAAACGGGTCTCCTACATATCTCAGGCTATATGAGAATTCAGACCACTTGTAGTTCGATAAGCTTGATTCACCGCATGATTTTGAGAGAATCAAAAGCCACATCGATACCGAATTATGAAGGTATCGAAATGCTTGATAATAGGATTCGAGAGCGAATGTTGGAATACAGCCGAGTTTTCAACATTGAATCCGCCTACATACCCTTAAACCTTCGGGATCAGGCTATGTGTAGTTCGACTCGATCGGTGGAAAAGGAAATCTATTGTGCTAGATAACCTTTGGTTTTGGACAAGTGACAAATTAAACGAGTATGCAAAAAAGGCTTGTAACCTCTTAACCATGAATGTGGAGCTCTTCACATACATAGGTAAGAACTTACACGGACATAATTTCCAAAGCTCTTGGCGCATTGTCACTCAGATTGGAAACTTGCCCCCGATAAAACAAAACTTCCGGACGCGAGACGGAAACTGACAGAAACTAAAGAAAAACCCGCATGTTTTGAGAGGGTGGTTCGATTGTGGTGGAAGTTCCTTCTTCCAAAGTTCTGTCTTACTTCTTATTTTCTTAGCGATTCGAGTTTTAGGCTTACTAGAGTTTGCAAGAACGTGCAAGAGTCGTGAGTAAACCGTCTAGTGCCGCACGGAACATAGTCCGAATCAAAAAGTCCGTGACAGTTGGTATCAGAGCCCTGGTTTATCGTAGGAAAATGACGAACGGAGGAAACGGTGGCGGCACCCCCAACGTTCAGGGAGGAAAGAAGAACAAAAAGGGAAAGAACAAGAAGGGCAACGAACCCAGTCTGCCCAACCCTCCACCAGGCGACCTGCCAACAGGCAGTCTTCCACCAGGCGACCTGCCATCAGGCAGTGTCCCCTCGGGCGACCTGCCATCAGGCAGTGTTCCACCAGGCGGTTTACCATCAAGCGATCTGCCAACAAATGATCCTCCACCAGGCGACGGACAAACATCTTTCCAGGAGAATACAGATGAGGAAAGTGAAGACGACGTCAGCGAAGACGTTATAGACGTCACTGTTGGACATGAATGGATTGCCAGCGTTGAGAGGGCAAGACTTGCTGTTGAGATTTTGGGGCAGCGCTTGAATGGTTTGGACAGCGATGTTAAAAACCTTGAAGAAAATTCCCTTGAGGAAGTTAACATCATCCGGAAGGAGTTGGATCTACGCAAGCGGACTGAATTGGAGTTGAAGGAGTCCATTACTTCCTTGGAGTTCAGGTTGTTGGATGCCACCACAATGATCCAGACCCTGAAGAACAAGGTAGTAGCCCTCGAAGAAGAGAGGGAGGTTGCAGCAACAGCATCACTTGGCCAGGAAAGGGAGACCAGGGTCGAGGTTCCCAAGCCACCAACATTCAAGGGTGTCCGAGACTCCCTAGAGGTAGGCAATTTCTTATGGCACTTGGAAAATTATTTCAGGTGTAATCGGGTCAGGAGCGATGCAAGCAAGATCAACACTGCCGTGTTGTATCTTTCTGACGTAGCCATGTTGTGGTGGAAACGCAAAGATGTCGAGATCAAGAGGGGAACACGCACCATCGACACATGGGAACAATTCCTTGAAGAATTCAAGAAAGCTTTCTTCCCCAACAATGCTGTTTATGAGATGAAGCGCAAACTTCGGGAGTTGAAGCAGACGGGAAGTATTAGGGCCTATGTGAAAGAGTTCACAATCTTGACCCTCCAGATTCCCCAACTCACGGAAGATGACATGCTGTTCACCTTCATGGACGGGCTGCAGAATTGGGCGAGGACCGAGTTAGAGCGGCGTCAAGTAAAAACCATCGATGAGGCCATCACTCAAGCTGAGACCTTGACAGATTTCAAACATGATCGTTTGGACAAGGCGAAGGGCAAGGAGGCAAAGGGCAGTCAAGCTAAAGGTGGGGGAGACCGTGGCCGAGGCAGAGAACCGTCGGCACAACCCAAGCAGCAAGACACACCCAAGTCCGATGGCAGACGGTTCGAACGCCGGAAGTTCTCGGAGAAGCGGACGCAGTCCAGTAGAGGAGACGGGTGCTATATATGTGGCGGACCACACGGTTACGCCAGGTGCCCAGAGATGAAGAGTCTTAGTGCCATCGTCCGTGAGCGGAAGGAAAAGGAGGCACAAGACAAGGTGAAACCGGCAGACACCACTCAATTGGGCATGGTTGGAATCTGTGGTGCCATAGCAAAGCAGGCTAACAACCCGGGGGATTTCAGCACACAATATGTGGATATCTCCATCAATGGGCAAGCAGTTCGGGCCATGGTAGATTCCGGGGCTGAGGCTAACATCATGACCAAGGCGGCGGCAGAGAAATTGGGACTGAAAATTGTTCCAAGTAACAATCGCCTCAAGACAGTCAACGCCCCACCAACTCCCGTGTGTGGAATTGCTCATGGGGTCAGCATCACTTTAGGACGGTGGAAAGGTAAGACAAACTTTACCGTAGCTCCTTTGGATATATCCGATGTCATTCTTGGGCAGGAATTCTTTCAACGTTGCCACACGATGATCGATCCCTACCTTCAACAACTCATGGTGATGGAGGGGGAAGGGTCTTGTATGGTGCCTCTTATTAGGGTGCCGAAGAAAGACGGATATGCCCAACTGTCGGCCATGCAGATTGTGAAGGGCCTGAAGAAAGGAGCGCCAACCTTTTTAGCCACCATCGCAAGTTCGAGTGAAGACCATGGTGCTATGCAGCCACTGCCACCTATTATAGAATCTGTTTTGCAGGAAAACAGTGATGTAATGCCGGAGGAGCTGCCGAAGACACTACCTCCAAGGCGCGAGGTAGATCATATGATTGAGTTGGAGGCGGGGGCCAAGCCACCTGCGCTTGCACCTTATCGCATGGCTCCGCCTGAATTAGAAGAACTGAGGAAGCAATTGAAAGAGCTCCTCGAAGCAGGTCATATTCATCCATCCAAGGCACCCTATGGAGCGCCGGTGCTGTTTCAGAAGAAGAAAGACGGGTCGATGCGTCTATGCATTGACTACAGGGCGCTCAACAAGATCACAATCCGGAACAAGTATCCAATCCCGCTGATCGCAGATTTGTTCGATCGTCTTGGAGAGGCCAAATACTTCACCAAGATGGATCTCCGGAAAGGCTACTATCAAGTGCGCATTGCAGAGGGGGATGAGCCAAAGACAGCATGCGTGACCAGGTATGGAGCATTCGAATGGTTGGTGATGCCCTTCGGCTTAACCAACGCACCTGCCACATTTTGCACGCTGATGAACGAGATTTTGCATCCCTACTTGGACCAGTTCGTAGTGGTGTACTTAGATGACATAGTCGTCTATAGTAGCACTTTGCAGGAACATGTAGAGCACTTGAAGAAGGTCTTCAAAGTTTTGCGAGAAAATCAGCTCTATGTCAAGCGGGAGAAGTGCGAGTTCGCCCAACCAAAGATACATTTCTTGGGCCATGTGATCAGCCAAGGTGAGCTTCGTATGGACGAGGCAAAGGTAAAGGCGATCCAAGATTGGGAAGCGCCTACAAAAATGACCGAGCTACGTTCTTTTCTTGGACTTGCTAATTATTATCGCAGGTTCATCAGCGGGTACTCCGCTATTGCTGCACCACTGACCGAGCTACTGAAGAAGAACAGGCCTTGGTTGTGGAGCGAGGAGTGCGAGGAAGCGTTCGAGGGTCTTAAGGCTGCGGTTACTAAAGAGTCAGTCTTGATGCTGCCTGATTTCACCAAGACCTTCGAAATCCATACGGATGCTTCTGATTTTGCCATTGGGGGAGTCTTGATGCAGGAGAAGCACCCCATAGCATTCGAAAGCCGGAAGCTGAATGAAGCGGAACGACGGTACACTGTACAGGAGAAGGAGATGACGGCCATTGTGCATTGTCTATGCACATGGAGGCATTACCTACTAGGCTCCAAATTTTTAGTAAAAACTGACAATGTTGCCACTAGCTATTTTCAGTCGCAGAAGAAGATCACACCAAAGCAGGCTCGTTGGCAGGATTTCTTAGCTGAATTTGACTACAACTTGGAGTACAAACCAGGAAGGGGCAATGTGGTAGCCGATGCATTGAGCAGAAAGACTGAATTAGCGGCCATCTCCTCAGTCCGTAGTGAATTCCAAGGCGCAATTAAAGACGGTATGCAACGCGATCCGGAAGCCAAGAAGATTATGGAGCTGGCTGCTCAAGGCCAAACCAAACGGTTTTGGGTAGAAGACGGATTCTTGCTTACCACTGGCCAGAGGATCTATGTACCAAAGTTTGGGTTCATCAGGCGGCGTATTATCAAAGAAAGCCACGACACTCCGTGGGCTGGGCATCCGGGACAGAAGAGAACGAGGGCGTTAGTGGAGGCCTTCTATTTCTGGCCACGTATGCGGGAAGAGATTGAGCAGTACGTGCAGACTTGTCTAGTGTGCCAGCAAGACAAGATAGAGCAAAGGCAACCAAGAGGGCTGTTGGAGCCGTTACCCATAGCTGATCGTCCATGGGAGAGCATATATATGGATTTCATTACTTCTTTGCCGAAATCAAACGGGTTTGGCACTATTATGGTCGTAGTGGATAGATTTTCCAAATATGCTACATTCATGCCTGCCACAGCCGGTTGTACTGCTAAGGAAGTTGCACAATTGTTCTTTAAGAATGTTGTGAAGTATGGGGGGCTGCCGAGGTTCATCATTAGTGATCGGGATCCTCGTTTCACAGGGAACTTTTGGAGTGAACTCTTTGAGATTCTTGGTTCAAAACTTCATTTCTCCACCAGTTTCCACCCCCAAACTGATGGCCAAACTGAACATGTCAACGCCTTGTTGGAATGCTATCTTAGGCACTATGTTAGTGCACATCAGAAAGATTGGGCTAAGCTCCTAGACATGGCGCAATTTTCTTATAATTTGCAGAGGAGTGAATCTACAGGGCGCACACCGTTCGAGTTAGCAACGGGCCAGCAACCCCAAACTCCGCACTCATTGCCAACATTGTTCGAAGGGAAGAGTTTGGGCGCTTACAACCTTGCCAAGGGTTGGGAGGAGCAACTCGACCTTGCCAAATCTTATTTGAGTAAGGCGGCAAGGAGGATGAAGAAGTTCGCCGACCGCAAGCGTCGTCCCACCAACTATAAAGAAGGTAATATGGTTTTGGTAAAGTTTAATCCGAGGCAGTTTAAGGCGCTTAGAGGCATGCATCACAACTTGGTGCGGAAATATGAGGGTCCGTTCAAAATTGTTGCCAAGGTGGGTAAGATTTCATACAGGTTGGAGTTACCTCCACACTTCAAGGTCCACCCGGTCTTTCATGCCAGCGTCCTTAAGCCTTATCATGAGGACAAGGACGATCCCAGCCGGAACAAATCACAACGGGCCCCTATCACCGTTACTGCCTCGCATGATCGTGAAATTGAAGCTATCATAGATTACCAAGCCAAGCGGAAACGAGGACAGCAGGCCAGTGCCATGTTTCTCGTACATTGGAAGGGACAAACTCCGGAGGAAGCCACATGGGAGAAGTACGAAGACTTGTGGCAGTTCAAAGACAAAATTCAGGAGCTCTTGCAGCAATGCGTCGCGGTCGTCGCATCATGGGGTGGGGGAGATTGTGACGTCCTGCCATCCATTCGGGCCGAACGCCACCCAACGAGGCAGCCAGCAGGCGCAGGGGAGCAGGCTGACCACGCAGGTCAGCAGCCAAGGGGGCCTGCAGCAGCTGAAGAGGCAGCAGTTACAGCAGTTTCAGCTGTTACAGCAGTTACAGCCGTTTCAGCTGTAACACTTGTTAGTGGGGCGGCTATTACAGGAGTTACAAGTCTTTGAGAGGCTTGTGGAGATCATGGGGCAGACTAGGAGCATCTAGGAGTCCTTTTTGGAAGACTTAGAAGCTTGTCTTGTAGGCATAGTCTTAGGAACTTGTACAGTTTATTTACTAACTCTTAGGCAGCATTAGAGTAGTATAAATAGTAGATTATTTTACTTGTAAAGCATCCAATTATTTTCAAGTAATAGAAGTTCCTTCTTCCAAAGTTCTGTCTTACTTCTTATTTTCTTAGCGATTCGAGTTTTAGGCTTACTAGAGTTTGCAAGAACGTGCAAGAGTCGTGAGTAAACCGTCTAGTGCCGCACGAAACATAGTCCGAATCAAAAAGTCTGTGACACTATGCTAACCCTCCATAGAAACACTTCGGCATCTCCAATCAAAACTCTATCATCAAATTTGGTATAATCAGCTTCAACTCACTGTACTAAATTTATATTTTAAAAAAATCTTTTTTATTTTTTATTATTATTATATTATTTTTTATTTAATTTATATTTTTTTATTTCATAAACTAATTTTTTTAAAAATAATCTTATATAATTTATATTATTTCTTTTTATAATTATCTAATATAAAATTATTTTGTATCATAATTTTTTAAATTATATAAATTGCTAGCAAAGCAAATATTATACGTAATAATAAATAATACAAACAAAAATGAAATCATTAGTGAAATACAAATAAATGAACATTACTTAATTGAAAAAAAAATAGTTTAAATTCTACATAAATATTCAACTTTCAAGATCACTATTGTGCTCCATAAATGTTATATTAATGAATGTGGATGGTATTGTTGATCCAAATGTTTGTGAATTTGTTCGACAAGAACAAAGCCGAATAATAGAAAAAAGAAGTCAACAATTTCAATAACCGCAATCACAACCACAATAATTTTCGACCTCATATAATCCATATTTTAATAGTATCGATAAATTCAGAAAGAATCTATCAGATTATTAAGTTATTCTTGTAACTTTTTAAATTATTATGTTTTGTTATACTTTTTAAAATTACTATGTATTTTATATTTCAATTTTGATGTATGCCAATTCTTACTTTGTTGAATGTTTATTATTTTCGGTTATTTTTAAGTATGTTGTATTATTTGGTTAAAAAGTTATATGTTTGCATTTTTAATTTTTGTGAAGGTTAATTGTAGTTTAGATAATTTATAGTAGAATCAACATAAATTTAATTTTTTTTAAAAAAAGTCACATATAAAAAAACTAATTTATGCTAAATTTTACATCTAAAATTAATATTATAAAAATAACTAAATATACAAGAGAATTTAATTAAAACATACAATTTATATAATATTTAATTAAAAGTTTGTACAATGAAATAATATTATAATCTTCAAAAAAAAAAAATTAATGTGATGAATAATGTTACAGCATTTGATGTAAAACTATTTACACACCAAATTGACGTGAATCGAAGCCCAAAACACCAAATTTAGCGATGGTCTCAAGTCTCAACAAAGTAAATAGTGTCATGTCTAAAATCCCAGTCTGGTGCAATAGGCATCCAATTCTAAAAAATCATATTGAAAGCGCCTTAATAGAATATGATATATATTACAATAATGCCTCATTATTATTAGTAATATAGACAGGTTATGCATAATCAATTAAGTTGTCATGTCTCAAAAATTGATGGTACCTATGCTAACACAAATCATGTGGAAAAGAAGTCATAAATTAGCCTTCATATTGATATTAAAGTGTGGAAATAACCAAAAATACAATCTCAGAACTTGATGTGGTCATGTGTTAAAGAGATGCACAATTGTATCAATGCAAATACACTATCTGAATGCAGATAGTGTATCCAAAATGGAAGGATCTGCTGATACATGAATTCAGATGAAATTGCACATAATCTCCTTGTACTTTTACAATCAAATATCAAAATATAACTAACAAGCAAGGAAAAAAAGACTTATCAAAGTTGAGTGTAGATTGTGAGTCCCAATAATTGTGATGAATACTACAAGGTGATAGAGGAAATGCAACACAAGAATATAAATTAGTCCCTATTCAAAAAATTCTCATCATGAGGAATGTAGAATGTTATCCAACTAGAGAAAATACAGAGTTATGCACAAAGTTTAAACTAATAACAGAGAACTCGCCATGCCTGATCAAGAAAATCTTCTCTAACAAATATATACAAACACAACCCATCAATTCCAAAATCATCTTGAGTATTCATCCAAATAGTTTCTGGAGATGTTAAGGTTAACGATCCTCTATTTGCTTCGCAAGGAGCAACGCAAAACTGCACCCTTGACATTTACAAAAAGAAAACACAACTTAAACACTCACTCCAAGATCAGCCACTTTCTCTCATGCAATTACCGGGCAAGAGAAACTTATATTGATCTGCCTTTTCCAAAAGATAAGCTGGAAGGTGAACGGCAGAGTACGAGTGGGGAATAGGACCCATTTTCCCTATGATTTCCCTGAATGTGTACTCCTCCGGTAGCATATCAAATAAGTCAGCTCCTTCACAAATTACCTTTTGCACTCTCTTTGGATTAAGAAAATGAGAAAATCTTACCCTGTCAAAATGACTGTACGCTTTCATCTTGAATATGAACTCGCTTATGTGGTGGAAACAAAAGCTACAATGCCATCCTGCATCTGCTAAGATCACGTCTGACTGTCGATAATGTGCATACCTTGTCTTACCAGATTGGTACCGATGAACAGAAGCTCTCCAGCTATTGCTGTCCACAAGGAACTCAAAAGAGTAGAGATAGTTCTTCAATCGGAGATGAAGAACTGGAGGAGTGTCATCACACCACCTCAACAGATTGATGGTATGTCTACTAGGTATCTCATCAACATCCGACATTATCAGCAAATCATCATCCTGAATACCAGCTTGTTTGAGGAGATAATCCAATGCAAGTCTCTGATACGCTTCCTCAACAAAAGGGTTCTCTCCTTTCCTAAATCTCCCAGGGATTTGCCCGTAGGTCAATCTTGATTCAACAAACTCAAACTGATCTCTGTGATTAGCAAAGTACGAGGGCTTTGGCAATCCGGTGAATGTTGAATTGGATTCAAGTAAAACAAACTCCGTTACATAAGGGAACAACTCTTTCCACCGTATGGTCAGCATTTCCACCTCATTACTGAATAACACTGCATCAAAGACGCGCCTAGGATACTCCCGAATTCCCCATCCATGAAGTTTACAGAGGTTCTCCATCGACACATTCTCATGATAATAGTGTGGCATCTCATGGAAAGGCTTTGGGGGCTTTTCCCATAATGGTCGTAGAAAATAAGTGATTTTCTGTCCATGTAAATATATACCAAACACACATGTTGGAACAAACAAAAAAAGGAAGATATATGTTTTCAAGTCCAAGCCACGCAGTGCACACTTTAGTCTCGACATGCTCAATGCTCGACCTGCTCCCTGCAGTCGACAAAACCTCAGTTTGAGAAACGCAAAACTGGGATAACACTAACCAAGGATACAAAAAAAGAAAAAGACACACACATAGCTCTAATTCATAAGCAAAAAACCTTATTGAATAGCAAAAACAAACTTGTTGAAAGCAGAAGCAAGATAAGTCCCACAGCTGATCATACCCAAATTGAAATAGTTGACTTAACCATGGTAAAGTAATTTCGGACCCGACTCACGAGTATATTGTTCAAACTCTTCGAAATGTCTTAGCACTCGTGTCAGATGCTTCAAAACTTCACTACGCCCACCTGAATATATATTTTTGAAGAATCCGAACAACAAAATTCTTTAAGTACCTACCCAAATTGTGTTGTGCTGATTGTTACCACCCCAAAAGATGAATAATGCCAGATATATTAAATTAAACTTCAAGCAAAAGTAGAAAAATACTTGGTGGAAGGACACTTTCATTTAAAACACAAGAAAAGGTCTATGTGAAAAGCAACAATCTAGAATCAAAATTCACAAGCATACATGAACCAATACACAACCTTGAATCAAATATTAACCTAAAACTTTGAAATTTTCAATAACAAAATATTTCCCCCTTTTGAAAATTGACCTAAAACTATAAAATTTTCCCCCTTTTGAAAAAATTAACCTAAAACTTTTGAAATTTTTCATATCTACAAACACACACACAAAAAAAACATGAGAGAGAAAAAAAAAATTACCTCATTACAAATATCATCCTTCTTCTTTGAACAATACCCAGATCCCCCTTCTTCAAAAATATAAACTTTCTCCAAAAATCTAGTGACACCCCACATCTTTCTCCTCCTTTAACTATATTTCTATGGTTCTATTGATCGCTTGTAATACAGATCAATAGGTAACCCACAAATTCAGACACAGAAAAAAATGGACAGATCTATAGATAAACCACAAAAAAAAATTGTGACCCAGAAAAAATTGGTTGATGCAGAATAATAGTCACAAAAAAATGAAATTAGAGAGGAATTTGTGTGAAGAAAGAAAATAGGAGACAAAAATATAGGCCAGAAAGGATGAAATATATTTAATTAGGAGAGGGCAGTTGTAAAGAAGATTACAAGGAAGCCGTTTTCTATTGTCTGAGTACCCCACTACTACCGGCTAATACAAAATCATTAATTAATTTTATGCCTTTTCCTAATCATTTGTTTTCCTTTTTTGAAAAATATAATGTTAGGACAATAATACCCTTTTCATTTTTTATTTTTTGAGAACTATCCAAGAAATTTGGTCTAAATCATTAATTATTGACAGTCTAAAAATACCTCTTTATTTGCCTGAATGAATTTAAAACATATTCGATCTTACAATATATTAAATTCTCGTCAAGCTTTTTAATCAAAAGTTTCATGCTATGTCATGTATCAAATTGAAATGTATTTAAATTTAGTTATTTAAATAAATATATTTATTTTTAAGGTTATAAATAATTTGTCAAGTTAAAAAAAATTTAGTACTTTTTTTCTATTACCTTAGATATACTGATATTAACCCCTTTTACACTAGATATCGATATATAGTAAAAAATATTTACTTAGATTTTTATGTTTTATTTTTTGTTTTAGTCTATTTTTTTAAATAATAATTATTGTCATGATATATTTAAGGTTACAAATATGTATGGTATCTTTAGTTTAAGAGCTTATGACTTTTTCTTTTAAAGAAAATTACTTTTTAAAATTTGATACAAAGATTAAATAGGAAAAACAAATTAAAGCAGGAGAAATATATAATAGAAACAGAAAATTTTAACAATTATAATCAGACATTAATTAATATGAAGATAAAGTATCTATAGTTGTTATATTTGGACATACTTTAGAGTTTAGTTAATTCATTTTTATTTTATTATTATTATTATTATTATATATATATATATATATATGAGAATATCTGGTATTAATAAAGTATTATAAACTATCGTGTAATTATTAATATTATTTTATTAAAATTTAAGAGACAACATCACAATCAAGATTTGAAAGAAAAACACTAGTCCTTCCATCTTCACCCGTATATATGTTTCATTTCTCGAGATTTAAATTATAAGTTTTGATTAATATTTAAAATATATTCAAATAATTTCATTTTATCTAATTTAATTCAAAAAAAAATAATCAAATAAACTGTCGATCCTTATATATTGGGACAAAATGAGTCTGATGTTGCCTTGTACTTAAAATATCATTATATTCTTTATTCTTTTTATAATAAAAGACAATTAATTCATATAAATTTAATCGTCCATTTTAAATATTAACTTTATTTTTTGTTAATTGAATGTATGGGCAATTTAGTCATTTACTAGTTTGTATGCCCCTTACCTTAAGGCCAAAGTCTTTTAGCGTGTTGAATTGACTGGCTCGATGCAACTTTATGTGCTTGTCGCTTGTGGCTTAGTACAATGGGAATTAAGAATATGTAACGTTTTAATTAAAACTTTGTAGTAAAATTAAATATTAAATAATATAATAAAGTTTGAAATTTTGAGGACATGTGGCAATTTAACTTTGCCGTTAATATGCTAATGTCACTGTCATGGCCAGAGAGAATCATGTTAGGTGTCCCACCAATTTTCTTTAGAAGAATATTTAAAAGGAAAAATTAGTTAAATTAATATCTTTTACTAATAAATAATTACTAATTTAATGATACTTTTTATTACCATTTTGTGTAATATTATGTTTAATTTAAATATGTATTAAAAGAAAATTATTTATGTAATAAATATATATTATAACTGTTTTAATAATATATCATGTTTATTTTGTAAGAAATTGATACATTGTATTATAAGTATATTTAAATATGTGATAAATATATTTATTATTCATAAATTTATATTATATGTGAATAATATTGTTCTTTGTAACATGTATCATAAATATATTAAAAGAGATTAAGTAAAAAAAATTATTATTGCTATAAATGATAAGTATTCTTCTAATATAATTTATATAAGTTTCCATCTTTAAAATCTCTCTGATTTTTTGTATTGATTTAGCATAGAACTAAAAAGTAAGAAAGATTTTTTAAAAATTTGAAAGCTAATTATAAATATATTTATTTTAGAAGTTTTTTTTTAATGACAAAATAACCATCTTAATATTAAAATACTATTGAATATAAAATTAAAGAATTGTAAACGAGAAACTCTATTTTCAAAGAGAAAAAATTGATATAAATAATTAATATAAGAAAAGTATTTTATATATACTTAAATTTAAGTGATATTCTCCTTAAATTATTATCTCTTATTTAAAATTTCCAAACTTCCAATAGTGTTACAAGAGCTTGTTTGACTTAACTTTAAAAAATATGTAACTTTCGCATATAATAAATATAAAAATTATATTTGTATATAATAGCTATACTTTACATAATTGTGCTTTATAGCAAATATAATTATGTATACTTCGTTATACATATACAAAAAAGAACAGTTGCAAAATTCATTATGCATATACAAAGAAATCAGTTGTATAATTAGCTTCAATTGCAAAATTCGTTATGCATATATAAAGAAACCAATTGTATAATTCGCTATACATAAAAAAGAAAGCCGTTGTATGTAAAAGATCAATTGTATAATTTGTGTATGCATGAAACGAGAAAGAGAGAAAGACAAAAGAAAAATGGGCAGAGAATATTTGTGTTGTATAATTGTAAGTGTATAGGACGAAAATATATGTATTTGCATGCGTATATACAATTTTTTTCTCGCTTTATACAAACAGAAGCACAATTTATACATTTCATTTTTGTTTGTATAAGGAAGAAAGGCGAGGGTGGCGAGCGAGATCTAGGAGAGGGGAGAGAGGAGAGAGGGAAAGAAAAATATATGTATATATACAATTTTCTCTCGCTTTATATAAACACTAACACATTTTATATATTCTGTTTGAATAAAAGCGAAAGGGAGCGAGCGAGCGAGAGTTTAAGGGAGAGAGGTGACTGACAAACAATTTGCTACAGGGCACAATTAAATCGAAGTGTGGTTATAACATTTAATTTGAATTATTAGTTTGTCATTATATACAATTTCCCAAAAATATACCAGAGTACAAGCTTATAACTTTTAATCTTTTTTAAGTCATTTTAAATTTTTTTAAAGAGGGTGTTTAGATTGATTTAAATTTGATCAAATCTACTTTTAATTGAGTTTTTGACTTTCAAAAGTGTTTAGTAAATATAAAAGAATAAATTAAAATAAATTAAAACGCTTAAAAATAAGTTAGAAAGTGTTTGACAAGATAACAAAAAACTTATAATAAGCATAAAATAACTCAATAAGTTAGAGACCAAAAGTAAGTCTCACATGCTTTTTAATTTTGACTTAAAAAGTAATTTCAATTTAACTTTTTATTTTTAACTTAAAAGTTATTTTTTAAAGCTAATCGAAAAAGCCTACAAATTATTTTTTATTTTATCTAACACTCTTAAAAATTAAAAATTAAAAATAAATTAACCAATTTTTAAATCAATTTAAGTTGGCATACATAGTAGGCATTTGGCCATGTGATACCATATCACGATATGGTATCGTGGATTTCAGAGTTTGGACATGCGATTTTAAGTTGATTCCACCTCATGATTCCATATCATAAGATATGATACTCTATTCTACAAAAACCATGATATGGAATCATATGAGAATATCATATCATGATTTGGGTTATTTTAAGGGATAATGCACAAGTACCAACCCCCTCAACATATAACCAAAATCTCAGAGACACAGTTATACTATATTAAGGTCCTATTACCCCCCTGAACTTATTCTATTAATAATTTTCTACCCCTTTTCGGCGTACGTGGCACTATCTTGTGGGTCTAACGCTGGTTGACTTTTTTTTCAAGCTAGTGTCACGTAAGCCAAGAAGGGCTAGAAAATTACTTATAAAATAAGTTCAGGGGTAATAGGATCTTAGTATAATATAAGTGTGTCTGGAATTTCGGGCATATATTGAGGGGTACTTGTGCATTTTCCCTTATTTTAATACAAAAATTGATCCACGAGTTTATATTTTGTTAAACCAACCCCACATTTAAATCTACAAACTATTTATTTCACATGTAAATAAAATTTTTATCACACCATTACTTTTTGAAATTTATTATTCTCACCGACAAAAAATTCATTATTCTCACCAACATATAATCACTTTAACTCACACTTCACGATTGTTGAGTAATAAAATCTTGAAAAGCCCCGTGAAAGGTATTTCATTTTTACTCAAATATATTGATGAAACAATTACTTAAATGGAGAAAAAATAACTCTGTAATAATTTATTATACGATTTTATGATTTTTGTCTATTTAATAATATTGAATAAATAATTAGGCTATTTTAATAATTTTAGGACTTATAGAATTATTATGTTTATCAGAAAATATGCAACACCAAAATTTTATATCATATATTTAAATAAAACTTTAATTTTATTTCATAGTTCCATATCATGATTTCGTATTATAATACCATATCGCATGTCCAAACGGCCATAAAAAGTAACTTCATTTAAAATTTACCCAAAAACTATGACCACGTGATATTTTCTCTATCAGCTCTTACCAACTAGATTATTATTGTTTTCTCATTTTCTTTTAATGTATTTAATAATCTCTTTTTTCAGTAACACTAATAATAATATTAATATTTATATGTTAATCAAATTGACTATCTAAGGATATATGAGCAGAGGAGTGAATGGGACTTATCCATTTAAGATTATAGGCTAATTAAAATTTTGAAGAGAATTATTTAGAATTCACGTTCAATTTTCAATCGGTTGAATTAGTCTTGAAAAAACACATAGATTATGTAAATTATGTCAAAGTTAGTTATCTCTTATCTTCATCCTCAGCTCTAATATCTCTTCCCCGTTTTGATTACCTTCTTACTGTGTATAATCTTCATAGTTATTATTGTTACTACCTTATTGTTCGGATTCTAAGTTGTAATTTAAGTTCAGTAATTATAATTATAATGTAGTTTGTGTTTCTATTGAATTGACACGTTACATTAGTTTTTTCAATTTCATACTCTATCTTCATTCTTCATATCTTGGTGGTAAGCCCTTTAACTGATTTTGTTGAATCACTATAATAAAAAAATTTAACGGTATTAAATAACGATATTAACAAAGAGTGATATTGATATTAATTAAGTGATATTAGAATCAATATTGTTAAAGGTTTTAGGAACATATATAAAAAATATTAAATACTGTTATGTTGAACAATATGTGTAATGAAATGTCAACTAGAATTTTTATCAAAAAAGTAATCGCAGAGGTGCAATTCGAGACTCCAATAAAAAAAGAGGTATATGACTACTACATCTCTAAAACATGGTTCTAGTAAACATAAAAGTAAATTAAAATCAAATTTTGTTAATAATAATAAACTCTCTAGTAAAAAAGATTAACTATAACACCAACAGAATAAAAGAAACAAAACTAGAAATTAGACTATTATAACTCAAAATCTAAATAATTTGACCTTAGAAACTTTTATACTGTTAAATCAAAAGAGAATGAACAAGTCTTATTATTAAACAACCAAGATAATCACACAAAATGTTTTAGATTTTATATAGTAGTACTCCAATTTTCAAAAAAATAATAAAACAAATCTTTTGTTCTCTCTCCATATAGTCCCTCCAATTATCAAAAAGAAAATAAATCTCTCGTTCTCTCTCCATATATTCTCCCAAAAAAAATCTCTAGAGTACTCAATAATAAAGTGATTTTCTATACTATTTTGAATATTTTATTTTATATTCTATGTTGAATGTTTTCATTTTATATTTTTTTTTGGATTTTATTTATTGATTTTAGAGAACAGTTTTAAAAGAAAAAAGGATCAAAAATACTCTTAAACTATTCGAAATAGCTCATATATATCCTTAAATTTTATTTCGGCTCAAAACTATCCTTTCTGTCATATTATTAGGTTAAAAGTACTCTTATTAATAACGAAAATTGTTAAATGCCATGTGGATGCCACATTGCATGCCAATAGAATTTCACTGCCACGTAGACTAAATAGAAAGGGTCAAAAATACCCTTAAACTATCCGAAATAGCTCATATTTACCCTTAAACTATATTTCGGCTCAAAACTACCCTTCCCGTCAAACTATTGAATCAAAAGTACCCTTCTTATCAATAGAAGTTGCTAAATGCCATGTGGATGCCACATTGCATGCCGATAAGGTTCCACTGCCACATAGACTAATCCCTAAATCTTAATTATTTTCCCCTCATTTCATTATTTCAGAAATGATATATTCACCCGTTCTCCCTCATTTCGCGGCTAGGGTTTCATACTTTTTTTTCGTGGCTGAGTTTCAAAGTGGATATTCATGCTTGTAGGTTAGTAAATATTTTTTTTTTATTATATTTTTGATTTCAAAGCATTATAGTTAGTATTTCACAACTTCTCCCTAATTTCGCAGTTAAGGCTTCGTAGGTTTCTTGGGGGCTGAGTTTCAAAGTGGATATTCATGATTGGGTTAGTAAATATTTTTTCTTATTTTATAACGTTTACGATTTCAAAGTATGATAGTTAGAATTTCACAACTTTTCCGTCATTTCGCGGCCAAGATTTCATAACTTTCTTTGGAACTGAGTTTCAAAGTGAATTTTCGTATTGTAAACACAATAAAATAAAATAAAAAGTTTACTAACCTATAACCACGAATATCCACTTTGAAACCCAGCGGTGAAGAAAACTGTGAAATATTAGCCGCAAAATGAGGGAGAAGAGGTGAAATCGTTTCTGGAAAATAATGAAATGAGGAAAAAATGAGTAATTAAGATTTAGGAATTTAGTCAATGTGACACATGTGGAATTTAACAACTTTCGCTAATAAGAATGTCACTTTTGACACAATAGTTTGACGGGAATGGTAGTTTTGGACCGAAATATAATTTAAGGATATATATGAGCTATTTCTCATAGTTTAAGGGTACTTTTGAATGTGACAGTGGAAATCTATTGGGGTGCCATGTGACATTCATGCGGCATCCACATGGCATTTAACAATTTCCGTTAATTAGAAGGACAATTTTGACCCGATAGTTTGACGGAAAAGGTAGTTTTGAGCCAAAATGTAGTTTAAGGATATACATAAGCTATTTCATATAGTTTAAGAGTATTTTTGACCATTTTCTATTTTTTTTTAAAAAAAGACCCCAAAATAGAGGGTTGCAAATTTTTATTATGATTTTGTAAAGAGTGTTTTGAGACTACAAAGAAAAGGCTTGAAGCCTACATATCTTTCTAATTTAAGATAACAAACTTTCAACGAGACAACCCAGTGTACTTGACAATGTTTTTTTAAGCAATGTGATCAATCAAGAAATTTTTTACCAAATACTTTATGATATTTTCATTTGAAAAATGATTTTTTTTTCTCACCAAATATTTCATATCAGAATAACTATTTAACATGTCTTTATAAATTTTGTAATAACACTTATTTTAGAACAAAAATTATTGAATCATAACAATAATGGCATGTGATTTATTTCAAGAATAACATATGCCCTTAGCTTTTAAAATTATTTTTTTTGTTTTAAAGAATTCTCCACTAAAATAAATTCACATTGTTTATGATGGAATTTTTTTAATTTCATTCGTTGAGTTTCACTATTTCAAAAATTTAAATATCAATTTATGTTCATGAAAATTAGTATATCACTTCTTCATGAAAAAAATTAGAAAACTTTTGATTATCTTTCCCGTTGAACAAATAGAAAAGTATTCTACGCTTTTATCTCTTAAATAAATTTGGCGATATTGGAGTTGAATGATATTGAGACCTAATATCTTGTATATATTTATTTATACGGAGAAAGAGCCTGACAACCTATCAACTTTGGGTGTGTGAGTCATTTATGTTACAATGTGTATATGTGCGCCACTTTTATAGCCAAGATATATTAATCCTAAATCGCAAAATTGAAAGTTGTATCAAAGTCTTTTCCCCTATTGTATACAGGTGTATAAATATCTCTTATAATTTTATAGAATGTTACATATTGAGTGTATAATATCGTTTAACAAAATTTTATATATTGTTGTATGTCAGATATATATTAATGTGTACCAAATTTCTCAAACATTTTTAAAAGAAAAAAATGGTTATGCAACTTAAAACTTAAAAAATTGACTACCTTAAAGAGAACAAAAATCGTTTTTTATATAAAAAAAATGGACTCATTTTTTGAGGGGGTTAAAGATTTGAAATGCAAGTTTTGAGCTAACCTTCATAAATCACACTAACATTGGTGCTAATTACCTAATACATATATAATCTAAAATTATTACATTTTTAGTCTGAATTGCCTCTAAATACATGCCCCTTCCAGTTTTTATATTTGCATATTCAAATTTCAATCTATTGTGTATATCAATTTCATCTAGTGGATATAGTATCAAATATATAATTTATTCAGTATAAAAATTACATTAACATATACCACCTCAATTTGACTAATATTCAAATTTAAATTAAATCATATTAATTCAATATTTTAAACAAAAAAAATTAAATATTCTAAAACTATATGAAAATAACCATAAATTGCAATTTTTTACATATTAATATGATGAAAAATACATTTTAAAGTAATATATATATACACTTAGAATAGAAGAAGGTATATTTTTTCAAATACACGTATTTGTTGGTAATAATGTATCTAGTTGAATTACATCTTAATTAACGTTCATTCAATGACTATGTAGCCATTACTTGTAATGCATGCATAGATATCTTTTTATATTATTTTTGATGTTGTGCCAGTTCATAGTGTAACATTCATTGTCAATTGTTTGGCCCAAATAACAAAAAACATTCAACATAAATAGGTCAATGAAGCACAACTGCACATGGATCGGTTTCACGTCTGAAACTTGATTCCCTTAATTAATGCCACACAATAATTTCTCTAATCCCAAATGATTGTTAAATAAAAGATTAGCAGTATAGAATAATAAATAAATATACAATTTTTAGTTTTCTAGTTATATATCAGAAATACTATGCCAACAAATTCAACTCAAAAGATATTGGCGGATCAATAACACTATAGTAAATTTGACTCAAAATATATTGAGAACCATAGTGCTGTTGAATTTCTTAATATACAGTTTTTTTCCATACTTTAAAGTAAAACAGATGTGAAATATAAGGTTCTGATGTAGCTCGAGTAGTCATAGAATTGTACTATCGGGCAACGAAGAACACACTTGGCTTTTCCAGACATTCAACGGTTTTCCACAACCATAAAATGTGGTAACACCTGCCTAACGTCTGGTTCAACATAAATCACAAATTTACTATTTATCGCAAATCTGAAATCTTAATACAAATTAATTTCAATAATACATTTGGAGGTGTGCGTAACCCCAATTTCTGGAATTAAAATTTAGGGCTTTAAACACCACCTTTTCACAATTTAGGAGACACTTAAAACTACAAGGCAAAACAAATTGCCATGTATATAATCAAGCTAACTCCTTTAAAGGTTTTTGGATCTACTTTTTATATACAATACACAAATTGATCCATTAGAAAAAATGATTGTTGCTCATATTCTATGGGTGTAAAAGAGTCTGTCATGCCGTAGCAATAGCATTCAGTACGAGGAATTTTTTATAATCATCGCAACAAAAACACAATTTTATAAAAATAATTTTTGATGGAGAAAACTATTAAAGCAAGGTAAAAATCAAAATAAAATAATACACAAAAACTTCAAAGAATCACCTGGGGTGTGAGAAATATAATATTCACAAAAAAATTGGAAGAAGATTGTGGCGACGTAATAGCATTTATAGGAGAAGAAGAAACCCTAATTTAAAACAAGGCCTGAGGTTTATAATGGTTCGGGCTGCAGCTATATCTCATTGGGCCTGTTTGGTCAAATTTTTGGGAGCCCAAAATTGTTTATTTTTTAAGAAAAACAAAATGGTGTTTGTCGAACTTTAAAACTATCGCAAACATTTCTATCATATATACTAATACTCCCTATTGTTTGAAATAATTAAATATTGTCGGATTGATGAATAACTTCATAGTAAATTGTAAGTCAGATGCACTTAGTTACATGTATTTTTACTATAAGATATACTTAAAATGGGGAGAGAGGCAAGCAAAATCTCTAAATGCATGCTAATCATACCTTGATACATATATTGGGGATACTAAAAATATGTATATCGATGCCAGATACAAAGAGCGAGACAAGCGAGAGAGTTTGGTACATAAGAATTAACTTGAATATAGTGTATCTATAATAAATTGCACCTAATTTTAACCCCATGTATATGAAATACTTTATCCGAGAGTCCAAATTCAGTAAGATTTGTAATACAACAAACTAGCATAAATATAAGTTATTAACTCCTAAACTAATGGGATTTCTCTAGGTTACCCTTTTTAAGGAGCAATAGAAACTTATTTTTTAGAAGTTAAAGGATAGTTTTTTCTCCGAATGTAATTGTTGAGAAAATACACTTAATATTCAAATCACATGTCCAACAAAACTTCAATTTCATATAGTCTCGTAAGTCTTAACGAGAAGCAATTGCTCATCGGCGACGATGATTGTCTGTTTATATGGTTGGTGAATTTTGGGCCTCAACCTTGGGCTCTTGTATATTGCTTTCTAGCCCAATAGAACTTTATAAGAACCCAAATGCTGTGTACATGATAAAACTGGGCTTACTTTGGTACCACTGTTAACATGATTTGGGCCCCCATGCTAAGAACCCAATAGTTCGTCGGTGAAATTTGCATTAAGTGGGCGTTTTCCCTAATGTCACATTTGAGTACTTTCTATCCAAGTATTTCTCTCGTCATAAAGATCTTTCGATAATAAAATATGACAACAGAATAGGATGATAGGAATTTTTTTGGTGAATATTATAGAGGATTTATCTAGAATAAGCCTAAGAAAGGCTATATATGTATATATTCCAAAAAGGGAGAGAAAAAGCAAGAAAGTTGTGTATATACACCAACAGTATATGGATCCCCAATATAATTTTTTGACCCATTCTTTAAATAAACTAGGTTAATATATGCTTTTTTAGTTTTTCTCCTCTTAAAAATACGACCATGTTTTTTTCTTTCTTTTTTGACATATGGTGTCATGTAACGCTCCTCTTTTTTTCTACTAAGTTTTATCTTACTAATACTTTTCTAATTGTTTGTGTGTGTGAATATTACAAGTTTGATTCAGTAAGTTGTTCATGGAAAGAAAAAAGTTTATTGTATTACAATTAAACGTTTACTATCACATCAAAAACTATATATACAAGTCATAATAGCAAAGACATGATTTTTTTGTTGTAACAAACGTCCATCAAACAAGTGTCATATTCTGGTACAAAAACAAATGAAATAATATGTGGTGACTATTTATCTATGGTCGATAGAGTTACTTTTTTTTTTTTATGAGAGTAAGAAATAAATTAAATGATCTCACGTGTGCAACATAACATTTTTCTGGTAAATGATTCAATCAATGTTCCCTTACCAACTAGCCATTTGGACATTTTCGTGTTTGTGATTGCACACTGCAACCAGTTATATATGTTGTTATTATTTGATTTCAAGAGTACAAACTGGGCAGACTTCACATGGCTATGTTTACATCTTTGTGATTTTTCATTGAAAGAAATAAGTCATACAACTTTAATTGGACGTTTAACTCTTTGTTCATAAAAAGGACATATCTAATTGGTCATGATTCATCAATGAGATTGACATTTTGTCATTCACTCTTAACATATGGATCCCAATAGCTCTCATCAATCTCATTTGCCCTATGTTATATGCTGACTTGGTTATTATCATGTCAAGATTACTTAGTTCTTTGGACATAAGCTGTTTTCGTTTAGCGGAACTTAATTATCGACTATGGTACGTAAGGTCATGACTCAGTGATCAATGAAATGGTTGAGAGTCATGAAGTCTCAGATTCACATCACAATGAAACTTAATTATCGGCTATAGTACATAAGGTCATGACTCAGTGGTCAATTAAATGGTTGAAAGTCATGAGGTCTCAGATTCACATCACAATAAAACTTAATTATTGACTATAGTACATAAGGTCAGGACTCGGTAGTCAATCAAATGGTTGAGAGTCATGAGGTCTCAGATTTACATCACAGTAAAACTTAATTATCGACTTAAGATGAATTTTGATTACATTAGAAAACGTGGAACAAGATTCATGATACAAAATGACTTAGGTTAAATCATAAAGCCAAATCTTTTTTATTTTATATATATGTGAGCAGCTTGAGTTTTGGTAATAGTCAATTTTGGTCCCCTTTAAGAATGAAGAGCAAATAATAAAAATGTACCATCGGACATAAGTGTGTTAATTAGTTTTGTTGCCTCATTTCAAGGTTTATAAAAGTACATTTTATCAACCATATTAAAAGTCATGCATGTAGTTAACATTTTCCATTCCTTTTTTTGGTTTGAGAATAAATGTTTATTCCATCATATTGCATGGCTTGTATTATTTTGTTAATGGTCCAGTCATATTTCACAATCACGTATAATGATATCAAAAATCATAATACTACTTATGTTATTTTTTAGTATGTTATATTTCAAAATTGCATAGTACTAGAAATATAATATATATTAGTTATAGATTATGTAAAATGTAATATATATAATAATAACGAACAATTTAAAATCACATAAAATTTGGCCAATTATTAAAATTTATATTATATAAATTGAAATAAATAAAATAATGTAAATTAAACGCATACTTATCCTGATTTATTATATTTCAGATAAAAAAAAGAAAGGGTTGATATATATATAAGAACTCTTCCAGAAAATGTTAGTAATAATTCATGTGGATGTCCCACATGGAAATTAAGATAGAAAAATTAAAGGTAATTATGAGTGTCCCACTAGATATATGCAATAATTTCTAATCTTGATCTTGTTAATTAATATGTTTTTTTTTCCTGATTTGGCCCAATTTTAACTTGCTAACCATACTATAAATACTATATAATAAAATTTGAAATAAATCGACTGTCAAAAAAGTTTTCTCTAGCGTTGCACTAAACCAAATGCTAGTAAATTACATTTATAAAAATCAACTCTCATTTCGAGATATAGCTGTTGATTAGTCATTTTCTTGTTTATCTTTTCCTCTTTTAATTTGTTAGGTGAAATGCAATTGAGTTATATCATGTGGTAGGGAAAAATTTCAACATTTATTAAACACCTCCACGTACTACGTTGTCCATTAAACAAACATTTACTAAATCTTGTTTTTGGGTGGGGTTTGAGTGGGGGGTGGGGTGGGGGTTAAATTTTTAATTAGTAATATGTTCAATAAATTTATGTTACCTTACGTATACAAGATTAAGTGCATTCTTCGTTTACTTGTAGTCTGGGCGGATTTAGAGCAGTGGTGGAGTCAGAATTTTTAATAAGGAGTTCAAAAATCGTAGAAATAGATACACAGAATAGTTGAAGGAGGTTCGACATCTCTATATATATAAAGTGCTATTTTAATCATGTATAAATAATATAATTTTTCGTCAAAAAAAGTTCGGTTGAGCCCCTTGTACCAAGGTGGCTCCGTCCCTGATTTAGAGAATATCGAAGAATATTTTTAAATTTTCTCAACAAAAAGTTATATGAAAATTGAATTTTCTTTATGTATATTTATATAAAGAGATTTTGATGTTTTTAAAATAAAAATTAGGGGTTCAAAATTCATTTTAGATTTCAGTTTAAATCCAAGTAATACATTTATAACTTGTGATATAAATGTTTAGCACTACATTTTATAGACTATGAGTGCCCTTGCACGACAAGTTGCATTCCTCGTTCTTAAATAAATTATGGTATCATCACTTACCAAAAACAATTTTATGGTCATTTTTTTTAGATTTCTTTCTCTTACAAATATACTTTTTTTTAAATCTGTTTTAAATTACTTTTTTTAGTCTATTTGGAACTTTTTTTTCTTATTAGACAATGGTTATACATTACGCATATATTTAGTTAATTAAGATCACAATATTTAAAAAATTTATATATTTTTTCAAATTGTGTTGAATGTGCCCAATTAAAGCTAACACAATACAATTAAAACAAAGAAATTAATAATTCACAAAAATGCATGCAACTTTTGAAAGCTTGATAAACCTATGGGGAATTTGTTTCCTAGCTAATAATATTAGGTAAAGGCTTAATAGGGTGATTATTATCGATCCGCAAAAGCACGAATAATTTACCTAGTCGAATATGAAAAGAACACAATATAAAAGCCGCCCATTCTCAACTTTAAAGCCATATATTCTCTTACTAATTGTCAAAAACTATTATAGGACAGTTGAAAGCCTATGCTATAAACCTATGTATAGCTTTTAACTTCCAAAATTCTCTTTCTTTTATGTATATAAAATATATATTTATTAAATAAAGTTAAAAAGATCTCTGAATTTGAAGACAATTATAATATGGTTTTCTTTGTAGATTGAATTATCTATGTTATGACTAATAATGATTGAGAACTAGCTATCTTTCAATTCTTATTATTATATAGACTATAATATAAAAAGCAAATGCACTCTTTTAATTTGACACGTAAAATTATAAGATTTTGAGTCATATTGACGATTGAGTTTATTCTTTTATCTTTTAACATAAGGTATATCTATTTGCTTGCCTAAAAAAGTTGGATCTTTCACTACTTTTGAATGATAGCATGATCTTGTTCCACTATTAAAAGAACTTATAAGGTCAAAGATGATTTCGTTTTCATCTTTTTATTTCGTATTTGATATCTACTTTGAATTTTTAATTAATTGAGATTTACGTTAAATAAGATAGACACATAATTAGTTATATAAATATTCGATTTTCAATCGAATTCAACTACTTCTTATTAAAATATTATTTTTTAATTTATTTGATCTACTTTTCTGATAGTGATCTGTTTGAAAAAGAAAAATTCTTTTTTTATTTCGCAACTTTTTAATTTCAATTATTCATATGACATATTTATGATCATAAGATTAAAGAACAATTTGATATATTTGAGATCTTTATTTTTAGATTATAAAATTTAAAAATATTTCTTACTCTATAAACACCACACCAAATCAAAATAAAGTCAGAGAGTAGATTTTTATTAAGAATTTTTAAAAATATGTATAAATTCTCTGGTGACGTAAAATTCATTTGAAGCAAAAAAAAAAACATTTTTAATAAAAAAGAAATTACAATTCAGCGCACTAGAACTATATTTTCCTCAAATATAGAGTAGTAATACAAATACATCAATAATAGAATGATTTATTACCAAATAATTCATTAAATTTGTGGAAATTCTCGCTATAAAAGAGATTAAAAGTGTAGGCATCAATTAATGGAAGATAAAATACACTTAATCAGATATATCACATATAAACCAACTTTATACTAATTTATAGAATTATTCAGTTTAAAATATAAAGTATAAAAGACAAAAATAATAATAAAATGATATAAAATTACAAGGAGCATGAAAGAATGTGCAATCGACAAGTATGTAAACAGTTTACAACTCCTTTCAAGCTAATTATCTTAATTAAGGTATTAATGAATGATTTATTACAAAAAATTTGACAACAAGATATATAATTACACTTATTAGGGGACCAAATAAGATTCTTAGATGTACGAATTCTCCTCTTTACACCAACAATAACAGTGGAAAGTGTTGATTTTTAAACCAAAAATAAAATAAAATTATAGTATTATCTCAATTAGTATTAGCCTGATAAGCATCCATATAAATCACGTCAAACCAACCTAATCATGATTAATTGGATTACTACGTACTAATCATATTCATTAACATGTTTCTAGGTCTTAGCCGAGGCTAAGTCAGACTTTTAACCTTATGAGTTCTGAAAGTGTTAACGACTGAGTTCTAAACTTAATATTTAGACATATTTAATAAATTTCTTAATAGAAGTATGCTGTTTGAACAAAAAGTTACTGAATTCGATTAAATCTGTATCTGAACTTCTAGCTCCGCCTCGGAGTGTGAGCCCAGCTCATCATCATAATAACATTTGAGAACCTTTTTTTTTGGGAGTCAACAAGATGGAAGATGAAAAAGTTGAAGGCAAATTGGTGAAGTCACACTCATTCGTGCCTCTCCCATGCGTTGCACGCGAATCTTTGACAAAACACAAGAGGTTAAGTGGGTGGAGTTGGGTGAAATGTGTCCAATAAAATAATAATTTTGTATCTCATCATTTGCTAAACAACGTGTCATAAATCAAAATAAAATTAAATTACGCCAAAATGTTTTTACATAAAATCATATATAGTAGTAGATTATGATAATTCGAATCAAAGGAGTCAGACAGTTCAAAATATGAAAAAGTAAATTTATGAAACAATTGAAAATTCATGTATGAACAATGTAGTATTTTATCAAAAAGAGTTCGGATGAACGTGCTGAACGCTTACTATAGAGGTGTAAATACCATTTGGGAGATAATTTTCGATTTAGAAGTGTTTTTTTTTCTTTTTCCATCGAGCATTTCGTTTAACTTATTTGGTGATGTGTAATTGCGTTGGCCTTTTAATTTCCTGTCTTCTCTTGTCTCCTATGTATACAAGAAAAATGAAAGAACTAACCAAAAAAGTCAAATAAGAATTTATTATGAAAAAGAAAATCTTGAAAAGGGGTTTCAAATAATCACCAAATAACAAGAATGTGCTTGAAATTTAAGGTTAGAAAATTAAAGGAGGGATAAAGCAAATAATGAGGTAAAAGAAGGCAAAGACAAAAGAAAAAAGACAGTGAGAAAGCTGCAATATTATTGTTATTATTATAGTATTACATTCCACATAGGTCACACTATAAATTGATAATTAGGATTTTGGATATTCTTATCGGAAATTTTTGTCTTTTTTAGGAATGCGAAAGGTCATAATTACAAATTTAATTCAATTAAAACGAGATTGCTTCATGCTTTAATATGTTTGCAATATATACACTTGTGTATGGAAAAATGTCACATTTAATGTGTATAAACTAAGAAATAAATAAAACGTCTAATATAATTAACAAAAGTAGGAGGTTGAGGAGGCAATGCCAGAGGAAAGCCAGTAGTGTTTGGTCTGTTGCCTTAGTGGCAAGATTCATACTTGTATTCATTCATCTTAGAGAATAACAAGACATCTAATTAACAAAAAGGGAGGCCCACAATGAAGTGGCCCCAAATCTATGGTTGGTTTACACATTATTTATATGAAAAAAATGTATCGAAAATATCCCTAAATTCTGGGCAAGTTATTAGTTTTATTTTCAAACTATTGAACACCTTCTTATCTGTCACATGACGTAACAAGTGGTCTCAAACTCTTGTAGAACATGAGACTCCTAATAAAAAAACCACGAGAAGTGTTAAAAACACTCCTAAAACTTGTTTAGAACTAATTAGAGGTGTATTTTACTCATGTTGCAAGATCGGGATTGTATCTAAGTTCAGATTAGTTAAGTAAAAAAGTATTTTTTTAAGGCTGTCAACAATTCAAGAATTAAACTATAGTTTAGGTTAAGTTTATTAATGTTTTCAATACTTCTTTCTATTTATATATATGTTTTATCTCTATTTTTTAAAATTATACAAATATAACTTTAAAATATACACTGTATACATATTTATAAACTACTAGATGAAATCATCATATTTGAGTGTTATTTTCCCAATAAGGGTTTATGCTCAAAATGAAAGAAAAAGAATGGCATGATAGAGACTTTTGCATGACCATTTTGCCAGTTCATAGAGGTGTGTGTAATGAATGAATATTACAAGTCGAAGCCCAACAGTATCACATTTGGCTTGTCTTATGAGTTGTGTGCATGCCCCTAATATATATACAACGTTTTAAGACGTAAAAGTAACATAATTTACATCCATAAAAGTTTTATATTCATTCCACCTAGGGTGTATAAGCAAAATCAACAAATCACATCAAAACGTAATTCAAATCAAATTGGAAAAAAAAAATTGACTAATAATTTGATTTGATGTTGGAAAAAAAAAAACAAGTCTATAATTGTGATTTAATTTAATAATAGTGAAATCGAATTAAGTTAACCTGAAATAATTTTTAAAATATTTAATTTAATTTGTAGATACCTTTGCAACTTTCTCATAGTTTTTATAGATATTCGTAGGACTTTGGCTATTAATTGTAGAAAGTTCATGATGTTATACGTTATTAGTATAATTTTTTGAAGAAATGGAATATTATAATTGATGGAAAATATAGAAAAAGCTAAGAGTTAGGAACATAAATCTTAAATCAGTATTTATTTGTCTTAGAAGAAGCATACAAAATTAGTTATGAGAAAAATGAAGGGAATTAAGCAAACTACAATTAACATGCCCTACATATAAGTCTTTGTTTGTAAGGGAGAGCTACTTATAATTCCAAAAACTTGGTTGAAGAAATGAAAATCATGATGTTGTAATAAGTTGTTTGCTAGATAAAAAATATTAAACGGTTCGTTCTTTTCATTTATTCTAACTAATTGATGAATATAGTTATCTAATATTCGTTGTTGATGAAAAGTGATAAATACTTTTTAAAATGCGTAAAAGCTGACTAATACATATTATCGAAAATAATAATGGAGTGATTAATAAGTTGTTTGTGAGTATGGTGAAATGCAAAAAATGAATGAAAAGGGCCATTCTTTTGACTACTTTGGTTTTATCTTCTGCATGCGGCCAGTCATTTCAATTATTTAAGACTAGTCTTCTTGATAACTCTACAAAATTTATTAAGTTATGAGTATTTAGGGTTTCAATAATAGTTTTTTTTCTTTTTTCCGATATTCCACCTGATATATTTGTTGGGTTTTATTTGCCCTGATTTCTTACCATAAATAGGTTTTTTTTTTGGGAAAAGGTTTTGAATTGACTAATTCTTTTTTTGGTAGGAAAAGATTTAGGACTTTATAAATAGAGGCATGTTCCTTCTAACTTAATTAGCAATCACAATGTAGTTTTAAGGGCTTTGAGAGTTTTGGTTAGAGGGAGAATTTGTGAACCTCTCATGTATTCCGAGTGAATTGGTCGAGGTTGTTTCTCTCTGTATTTTGTACTCTCATATTTATAGTGGATTGCTCATCTCCTTTGTGGACGTAGGTCAATTGACCGAACCACGTTAAATCTCTGTGTCTTTTGGTATATTTCTCGTTGTCTTCTTACTCGTGGTCTTTCGAGGTTTGTATTGCTAGCTTCCGCGTTTACACCTGCTTATTTCCGGTCCTAACAAGTGGTATCAGAGCCAGATTCAATAATGGAGTCACGTTCAGTGGTTCGATAAATCGATGATTGAACTAAGTCAGAAAGAGGTGTTCATCTTGACGGGTGTAATTCTAGCCGCAACCTTTTTGACAGTAATGAAGATTTTGTTGGAGAAATTGTTTCAGAGAGGTTTTCTGTGTTGAGACATAAATTTTGCAAAGGAGATTATGGAGAGGAGAAGCAAGTTGTTGAAGATTAAGTAAAGAAGGTGGACAAATTTATTTTGTCCGAAATTCAGGCCAAGGGGGAGATTTGTTGGGTTTTATTTGCCCTGATTTCTTACCATAAATAGGTTTTCCTTTTGGGAAAAGGTTTTGAATTGACTAATTCTTTTTTTGGTAGGAAAAGATTTAGGACTCTATAAATAGAGGCATGTTTCTTCTAACTTAATTAGCATTCACAATGTAGTCTTAAGGGATTTGAGAGTTTCGGTTAGGGGGAGAATTTATCGGTCACAAGCTTGATACGTTATCACTTGTGTGAACCTCCCATGTATTCCGAGTGAATTGGTCGAGGTTGTTTCTCTCTGTATTTTGTACTCTCATATTTATAGTGGATTGCTCATCTCCTTTGTGGACGTATGTCAATTGACCGAACCACGTTAAATCTCTGTGTCTTTTGGTATATTTCTCGTTGTCTTCTTACTCGTGGTCTTTCGAGGTTTGTATTGTTAGATTCCGCGTTTACACCTGCTTATTTTAGGTCCTAACAATATTTGTGTTGAAGCTTCGATTAAATTTAAAATGTACATTACAGGTACTATTCGTAGATGACAATCTTAACAGAATTTTTTTTATATTCTAAATTCAAACTTAATATCTATGATTAAGTATTATCTTTTTTAACCGGCCACTAGAATTTTTGTTCTTGTAATTCCTTTTCCTTTCCAACTGTGAAATTAAGGATTCTTTAATCCCTCCTTTTATATTAGTTGTATATTATTTTTAAAAGAAATTATTCACGACTATAATTTTATAATTCGGACGGTTATAGGTAAAAAAAAAAGATATGATACATTGCGTGTATACAATATGCTTTCAATAATGTATATATAATTCAAATGAAAAAAACAATAAAGTTCAATTGAATTTACGTAGACACATAAAATGAATTAAGATCTCCTAACTACTAACCAAATAAATAAGTAAAAATGATCTTTTCACATCTGTTATAAAAAAAAAAATCATTATACATAACCTACAAAATACCCTAGATCTTATAAGACTTGAAAATCAGAAACGTATATAGAATTTTGAGATGATGGATACTATTATGAAAAGGTGAATCGAAGATGTAAATTTGGATCAGTTGACATTTACGTTCTAAATCATTAAAATTTTAAAATATTTTCCATCTATCCAAACGGTGTTATCCAATTTTAGAAAGGAAAATAAAACAAGATAGATAAAAGATTTATATTTCTAACCTCACATAGGTGCACCCAATCATCATTGAACGACATTATATGATATTTCGGGTGTGAATTCACATATCTAAATTTAAACATTTTTTAAAAAATATAACATTACTACATGAGTTCACGTAAACCTAGTAAACCCCTGCTTGAAATCTCCCTCTAGAATTCTTCTATAAATAAATCTAGTTATATTATTATAAGAGCTTAATTAATTAATTAGCTCTCCACTATATATATTTTTTTCTAACGGTGAAGTGATATTTTCAACTATTTTTGGGTCCATTGATCACTAGTGTCTACATTGAGGCCCACAAAAAGGAGAATGACCCTACATGTTTAATACTGGTAACCCCGTTGGCTAACAAAGATAGCGACCCAGACGGACGCCGTTGCCACTTGCTTCATCATTTTAACCCGAAAACGTTAAAATTTGTGTAACATTGAACAAGTATATAGACATATATATCATGTGTGACACTTTATATAACAATTCATGACCATCTGAATATATCATGTTATATATAGATATGTATATCTACTTATTTAATTTTATATAAACTTAAAAGATCATTGAACTATTAACTAATTACTGAATCATCAATTGAATAGTAATTTACTTAATTTTCATAACGAATTAATTGATAATTCGATAATAATGGTTGAATTATAGTTTACTCCTTAAACATACTATAAAGTATAAAGTAATTTGACCCTAGGTAGTTATGCTAGCTAGTTTCATTTTTTATTTTTTTTGGTTGTTGTTTTAATCTTTTGATAAATGAATTTCTTTGAATTTACCTCTTCAATTATTTCTTCCCTTTGTTCTCTGATCTGTCGTTTTTTACTTTTTTTTTTTCCTTGCTTTATTCATTAGCCCTTCATTCCCTTTTCTGGCATTTTATAGCACATATATTCCAAAGGATATTCAAAGTGATTACACAAAACAAAAGGCTTTGCTATAAAAGCTGAAATGGTTCCATGGAATAAACCTATACTACTATAGAATAGTTTTTGGTTACTAGATTCATTCTATATTTCTTCATTTATTTTTACTTGTCAGGTTTTGTTATTCGAAAATCAAATTAAATGAACTTTGACCAACATTTTAAACTATTATAAAGTGGTATCATCAAACTCTATATTGAGACATTGATCCTATCAAGTAATAATTACTTCCTTAGTGTAAGTTGTCACCTTCCAATTTATCAGACACGTTGACCCCAAAAAATTTCGTCTTCTAATAAACCAAAACAATAAACAACATACGCAACTAATAATTTTATATCGAGATTAAGAATATTTTGGATTATAAGTACATTAAATGGACTAGAAAATTATTTTACAAGGTCGAAATAAAATAATTATTCAATACATACAAAATGTACTAGCATAAGAAGTTTGAAACTATACTCACATAATTCTGATAATTTATATATAAACCAATTCTATAATCATATTGGTAGCTTTGTTCAATTTTCATCTCAGAGCGTGAACATAAATTAAACTTAATATTTACAAGAACAAACGATTTAATCTTATGTGTTTTAGCTAAATTCTATATACTAAATTATCTACTATATATACAAATAATAGACATACAAATGAACTTATTTAAAAGTAAACTTTGATATTAATCGAATATATATATAAATGAATGAAGTGAGTGGTGGTGCATATGTTGATATAGACCTATTTGGCAAATGCCAATGATAATGGTCCTGGCCGGACCTTGATAGAGGTAACTCATCATATACTTTCCTCCAGCTACGCATCACCAAACATTGATAGAGCCATTACACATTCAATTCTTGTAGAATAGCTAGAGGTAATTGACATATATATCTAGCTTGGACCTTCGTGTTCGGTGATGAATTCAGAAATCTTAATTCAAAATATCGATATACATATACGATATATACTAATATAATTTTTAAGAAGAGTGTTCAACTGTTACTTCGCTTGTGCCAACTCCAACTATGGGTCAATATCTCTTTATTTGTTACCATGCAACATATTAGGTTGATGCACAAAACACCATAGTTTATTATATTTGAATTACCAAAAAAGACAATGGTATGTATATATCATATATCATTACAATTGAAACCAACCATTATTCCTACTTAATTAGACACTTTTGTTTTGTTATAAAAGTGTGGTATACGCAACACTAACTACTTCAATTATTATATACATACTATATAATTCAACAACTAATTCAGTCACTGTCTTTGGCAATTCTTAAGAAGTCTTCTATGAAATGATGACGATTCTACATATTTTGCATGCTAGAAAGTAACTAATAAAACAAATGAAACTAAATTTAACAAGAAAATAAATGACAGAAAGTACTTAGTATAAAATTTGCACCTAAGTTTTAGGATGTCAACTTAGCAATAAGTGATTGCTAAACCAACAACATATATAAAGTTTTGTGGCTTACCAAAACCTTCGTTATTAATCAAAGATTTTATATTCGAGTGCTAAGTGTAGAGTTATTCTAGTTTATTTTTGTGATGATCGTCATGGGATACGTATCATTTCCGATCAACATGTACCTCATAATTACTCTGTCCATCAATGCTAAGTTTTGCCCCTGAGACCTCAGGGTTACTTTAATTTTTAGGACGTGCTTTATTCTTTATTGTAAAACTTTCTTACGTAAATTCAATTTTAATCGAATCTCAATATGAATATCAGTAGACGTAATAGCAACAAACTTTACTTTGTTTTTGTATGGATAAGTGGATAGAACATATAGATGCCACGGCCACATACTAATATTCTCTTCAATTTTAATTTTTCCTAAGTTTATTTAACGGGACCCAAAACTTTTCATTCAGAGTTATTATCACTGTGATTGATTTTGTTATCAAATATAATTTTTACGATAAAGTATTATTTCAGTAGAATCCAAGGCAGAAAACAAAATTGACCAACATATCTTTCAACTTCCAAATTAATGCATTTTATCCCCACCTCAATATTTTAATCTCTACAAAAAAAAAAGAGTCTAATTGAGGTAAACTAAATTCTACAATTCACACACAAATTTGAACAAATTATATTTAATGGCTATGGCCCTCTTTTAATAAATGTTTGATGGTCTAGTTATTATTATTATTTAGATATATTGAAAAACAAGGGCAAACTTTTTTTTGTCCCCATTTAATTATTATTTATATATATCATGAACTTGAGGCCCTTGTGTGAGAATACTTAAAAGCCCAACTTTGAAAGTGATACACAATATATATCCTTTTACTTTCTGCTCTCTTCTTTATATCATTACTTTTTCTTTACATGTAGTATTCTTTTTCTTTTTCTTTTTATTCCCAAAAGGAAAAGAATATTATTTCTTGTATTATAAACCTAAAAAGGTAAATGTTTAATACAAAGAGAGCGGCGTAGGATGACTTGTATCATTGTTTTTGACTAAAATAATCAAAAACTTTGCTAACAAAGAAGACCCGTGCAAATTCAGAATTTTCACTATAATAAATATTTCGAAAAATTAAGAAAAAGTTTTTATTTTTGAATTTTAAAATTTACGATATAATCGAATCATCTTATATTTTTATTTTCAAAAATTTTGAAATCTATAAAAAAAAATTATCAAAGTAGTGAATAAACGTCCTCGCCTTTTTCTAGATCCGCTTCCGCCCCTAACATAGGATAAGCACGTGGGCGTCGGCTCTCTCTTATTGCTGGCTGGCAGTTGGCACTGAACAGAGTCTATCAAAACAGGTAAAATGATAAACAGTTTTGTCAAATTTTGTCTCTCTTTATTTTATTTATTTTTATTTGCTTTTGCCATTAATGGAAATACAACATGAAATGAGTAGAAATACAAAAGAGTCTATAATTTTTTCAAGAAAAAAAAAATATTCAAATTTACTCCTCAATTTATGATTATGTGTTAAAATTATCGTCAAATTGAAGCTTCTTTTAAGAATCAAGGACATAATGAGACTTTTTATAACAATTAGGTAAAATTTTAACTACCTAAACTTTAATTTTATTCGTAAGGATTCGATTTTTCACATTTGAATAATTTCAACAGCTCAATTGATTAGTTACTTTATTTTACTATTCATGTCAAAGTCCGTCTTAGTGTAATTTGACATATTTTGTATTTAAGAATTCATCATAAATTGACTAATTTTAATATCGAGTTAACATATTTTTGCTATTGTTTATTTATAGAATTCACGAAGAAAGGGGATTTTTTATTTTTTTTTGTATTTTCCATTTTCCATTATTAATATTGAATAAATTTTGTGGCTCTTGATTTCCTTTTTCTTTTTCTCTTTTCAAAATTAATTGATTTATATTGTCACAGTCCTTTGAATTAAATGAGAGTTGGGGTACGTTTGATTCTTTCTGTTTTCATGTCACTAACTAAAATTTTCTTGATTCTTATCATTTTGGTCAGCATCATCATTAATATAAATTGCATTAGTGCAAGCCAGATACTAACAAATCCACAACCTTTAGTTTCATGTCCCTCCTCTTCTCTCTATTATTATTTATTTTTCTCCTTAGCAACTATTTGTTGAGTTGAAATAAGTGTCAATCTTGTTATGTTATTTACCAAACTTTTTTTTAGACAGGATATTCTAAACTAACTAGTGCTTCTTTTTGTTTTTAGACAATATCTATTGCTATTTGCTAGTACTAGTAGTGGTGTCTAATAAAAGTGAACCTTTCAACTGTTGTAGAATTTAGCTTTGTCTCTCATGGTTTTGCATATTGCTTGATATATTTTGTGTTTTTTTTTTGTAAAACAAAAAGAGGGCAAGAAAATATGAAGTTTATGAAACTTGGATCTAGGCCTGACACTTTCATTACTACTGAGGCTGTAAGGTAATTTTATTGATTGTTTCTTTGAACTCAAAAAGAAAAACATTCAAAAATTATTTTTTGTGTTGATACAGGTCTGTTAATTCTGAAGTTATTAGTGATCTTATAGTTCAAGTAAAGGGTAGTAGATATTTGCTTCACAAGGTTAGATTCTTTACCTTTTTGCTCAAAGTATTTATTATATGAAATTTTGTATATTCAAACGGTTAGTTGTTTGTGTTAAAACAGTTTCCCCTGCTGTCAAAGTGTTCAAGGCTACAGAGGCTATGTTCTGAAATTCCAGAAACTTCACAGCATCAAATTGTGCAGTTACCAGATTTTCCAGGTGGAATTGAGGCATTTGAGATATGTGCAAAGTTCTGTTATGGAATTACCATCACTCTAAGTGCTTACAACATTGTCGCGGCTCGTTGTGCTGCAGAGTATTTGCAGATGACAGAGGATGTAGAGAAAGGGAACTTGATTTACAAACTTGAAGTGTTTTTCAATTCTTGTATACTTTCAGGTTGGAAAGACTCCATTGTGACATTACAAACTACAAAGTCTTTCCCTTTATGGTCTGAGGATTTGGTAATCACAAGCAGATGCATTGAAGCTATTGCTTCGAAAGTTTTAGCTAATCCAAACCTATCGAGAAGAGGGCCGAGGGATGATATTTCTTGCGTTGAATCCGATAGCAGAAGGCATAATAAAGTTTCGTCTAAAGTTTGGTGGGCTGAAGATTTAGCTGAATTGAGCATAGACCTATACTGGAGAAGTATGATAGCTATCAAATCTGGTGGCAAAGTAGCTGCAGCTGTTATCGGTGATGCATTGAGAGTTTACGCCTCAAGATGGTTACCAAACATTTCAAAATATGCAAATGTTGAGAAACAGATAGTACATGATCCATCCGAATCGGATTCCATTGGTAAACATAGGCTACTTTTGGAGTCAATAATCAGCTTGTTACCAGCTGAGAAAGGGGCTGTTTCGTGTAGTTTCTTGTTGAAACTAGTTAAAGCAACAAACCTATTGAAGGGTTCTTGCTCCTCTAAAATGGAATTAGCAAGAAGAGTTGGACTTCAATTAGAAGATGCTAGTGTTAACGATCTGTTAATACCTTGTGTTTCACACACACGTGACACAATATATGATGTGGATATAGTTATTACCATATTACAACAGTTCATGTTGCAGGTTCAAAGTCCTCCAACAAGTCCAGTAACAAGGAAAGTAGATTTTGAGAGGAGAAGGTCTCGATCCGCGGAGAATATTGACCTTGAGTTTGAAGAAAGTAGAAGATCATCCTCAGCATCACATAGCTCAAAACTCAAGGTAGCTAAGCTTGTCGATGGATACCTTCAAGTAATCGCTAGTGACACAAGTTTACCCTTATCAAAATTCATATCGATAGCTGAAGCAATCCCAGAATTTGCTAGGCTTGACCATGATGATCTTTACAAAGCCATCGACATCTATCTCAAGGTAAAAACTTGCACATGTGTCCTAAAAATGAACTTTTAATACCGTCAGTGTGTATAACTTTTTACAACTTCAAACGCAGGGTCATCCAGGGCTAAACAAGAGCGAAAGAAAGCGTTTGTGCAGGATATTAGACTGCAAGAAACTATCGATGGATATTTGTATGCATGCTGCTCAAAATGAATTACTTCCATTAAGGGTAGTTGTTCAAGTTCTTTTTTTCGAGCAAGCTAGAAGCGCCATGTCTGGTGGTCATGTAACAGAGTTGCCTAGTAACATCAAAGCACTACTAGCAAACCATCATCATCAAACAGCCAACACTTCAGCATCTTTTAACAAGGACAAAATGACACCACTTAATGATGACCAATGGAGTAATGCATCAGCCCTAAAATCGCCAAAGTCATCGAATCTTTCAACTCTGAAAATGAAGCTAGCTGAGGAGGATGATTTACATGAAATTGGAAAATCTTCAAGAATTAAAGCTTTATGTCTTCTTCCAAATAGACCAAAAAAAATGTTGAGTAAGTTATGGTCAAACAAGTGACAATTTCATCATTTGTTTTTACTTTTGTTAGTTTTCTGGAGAACAATTTGTAGCCTTTTACAATAGACAAATCGTATTGGTGTAAAATGTAAACCTAAGCTAATAAAAGTACAAAAATTTTACAATTAGAATTATGTGTTGAGCTTCTTTTCTTGGATTACTACATACATGTACCATCAATTTACAAAATTGAATTACAAAATGCCAGGTATAATGCGACAAGCAAGAAGCTCAACCTCTTTCAAATATACAAAATGAATTCTAAATCTAAAGGCATAATACATAAAATAACCTTTTTAACTTGGCTTCAAATCACAGTTATGTCGTTCAATTTTGGGTGTGCACAAGTAGACACTTAAACTTGTATAAAATTGAACAAATAGACACACATATCCTATATGTCATCCTACATGTCATTTTTTGTGCTACGTGTATTTTGCCATGTAGGACTCATATGTTTATTTATTTAAAAGTTAGATGGTTAAAGTGTCTGTTTGTTTATTATGAAAGTTGGAGGTCAAAGTTAGAATTTGAAGTCAAGTTTAGGATCTAATATATGTATTATGCCAAATCTAAATGAATCATACTTTCCACGGAGGCTTGTACTATGAAATATATTATACAAAAATTTTGGATTAACATATAGATATAGTAATTGGAACATCTTCTTCCTCACATTATCTTTTTCTCCTTGAATTTTCACACAGAGATTATTACTCATTTCATATCTAGAATTTTCTATTTTTGTACTGATATCATATTGAATTGTTTAACCTTCTCATCATCTAAAAACTTGAGCGACTAGAAAAAACACACATATTTTATCCATCTTCTAAATTAATCTCATCATTCTAGTGCTTTTTGGACCAACATTCTAGTACATACGTGGCCTTTGATTCAGGACTCAAATCTAGTGCTTTTAACATATACCTATTCTAGTACACGTATCATAATTTAATCCTAAACTTTTCATATTTTCTAGCTCATGAACAAATTAAGCATACATATATACATGCATCTTAAAATTAATTTCCTAGTACATGTTTTAAATAAAGGGATAATCATGTAATTGAAGAACGTTGTGCAGTAATTTTCTTTTGAATATTTTCCAAGTTGTATTAATTAGATTGAGAAATCCATCTTATTAAATTATTTTTCTCAGATACAATTATACTAATTACTGACAACAAGCATATACTGAAATTTGTTTTGTTCGTTAAATCATTTATAATTATGCACATAACAGCTAATAAGGCTCGTTTTATTAAAAACAAAAGATGCTTCGATTTTTTCTCATCATAATAATTATGTCTCTTTTTATTTTTCTCTTTTGAGTATAAACAGCTTGATTATTATTAATTTACAGATCTAGGTGTTCGACATTTGTGAAATCTTGGTGATTTGTAACATGTGATATGTGTCAATTATTTGTATCCACATGCATATGAGTTAAATTTTGCTTGGGAATTAAGGCTGTCCAATTTTGTTTCAAAAATTTTATATATTGGTTTTTTTTTCATTACGTGTTTGGAGTCTGCATTGCAGTTTTAACTAAATTTGAATCGTATACTGTATAATTTATTCGAAAATAACGCTTCCAACAAGATTTTCTCCTTCATATCGAAGGCTCGAACCTGAGACTTTTTAATACACCACTGACTCATGTTGGTGACATTGTTATTATTGCGAAACAAGCATGATACATAATGTGGGAGTTTAGTTTTGTTGACAGACATATTCATAGTATTTTGCTTGGGTTTACCAAAAATGTAGTAACTGCAAATATACCCCAGATCGATAGGATATGTCAGATTTTGTAAAATGGTACAAAAAATTTAGCATAAAATCCAAAGCTGCCCCTTCTTAAGGCTACACTAATTAAAATGATTCATGTTAGCAACTGGAGATGTAGGGTTGCATTGATATAACAAGATTGCATGCTTGTTTTTGAAATTATTCTTTTTCATTTTGGTGGACAATTACTGTATATCTCCCATCCTTGTTTTAAGTTATTGGAATTTTGGAACCCACTTGATTAGTTGATTTCCGCTGGAACATGAAATTACGCTGATAAACAAATATAGATCAGTTAATTAGCTAATCAATATATATATATATATATATATAAATAGGAGCTGATGTGGCACCTCTCTATGACCTCCATTTCAATTTCTTTTTTTCCTTTTTTTTTTTCATTTATTTTCATTAAATAATTTGTTTATTAATTAAAAAATTCATTCATATTTATTATTCTAATTATACCTAATAAGTTACAACAAAACCTCCATCTATTTACATTCCCTACTTAAATAATATGTCTTTTCAACTTATTTTTAATTATTCTTATGGTTTACATAAACTATAAATAACAACTATCTATATTCAATGATCATTCTCATTTTCTCATTCTTTCTTTTTATTAGTATAGTTTTTTTCTCTTTTACATCTTTTTCATCAATCATGTACTTAATAAGTTCACCATATGATCTTCATATTGATAAAGATCATAGATATATTCTTCAAGATTCATCAAATTGATGTTTGCATTAGTTTGGTACAAGTTTATGAAAATGAAGAAGGAATCATAATTATTTCAAGATTTCATCAAGAAGATGATCATATTAGTAAAAAAGTTTGAATGATTTCCAAATATTTTGAAGATTAATTCATTCATGTATTATTTTGATTATATTTTTTAGTTAGATATATAATTTCATGTTATTCAACAAAAATTAAATTATGAAACTCTACTAATTAACACATTAGAAAGCTCAATTAACATTATTTTCTTCATTTTACTTTGCTCTTTTTCTTCTTCTTCTTCTTCTTCTTCTTTTTATTATTATTATTATTATTGTTGTTGTTGTTGTTGTTGTTGTTGTTGTTGTTATTATTATTATTATTATTATTATTATTATAATTATTATTATTCTTATTATTATTCTTATTCTTATTCTTATTATTATTATTATTATTATTATTATTATTATTATTATTATTATTATTATTATGTGAATGAATGAAAATGAAAAGTTATATAGTTTTATTTTTATGTAATTTTTTCGTCAAGTTCTAATTAATATTTTAATTTTTGTCACAGTTGAAAAATATAATATTGCACATGATACATTTCTTATAACTATTGCATATTGATGTCCCTAAAAAATATATGATGTAGTTTATCATATTAAAAAATAGTCATAGACTAAACAAAAAATAAATTAATCATTTTTAGTACTTTTAAAAAATTTAATGAATAAATAAATTATTTAATGAAAAGAATGAAGAAATTTTTTTCCCTTAGTCACATTAATTATATTAAAACTAAAAAGTGTAATTTATTTAACTTCTCTTAATTATTGAAAATGAGAAACATAAAAAAAAGTGATGTGACATTTATCTTCTCTTTATTGACCTTTTTTATTATTTAAATTAATTAATTTTTGTAAAAGTAATTTACTTAATTAATTAAAAATAATTTTTATTAATAGATAAACATTTACAATAAAAACTTTTCACATACTACTTTATTAGGAGTAAATAATAATCATCCATAACTCACATCTAATTTTCAATCCTAATAGATTGATTTTCCACTTTCTTTTCCTTTTTTTTTTGACATTCTTCTGATTATAATTTTAGAATAACAATTTTAAAAAAATATTTTAAGTTATTTTCTCTTTATTATTTACTTACAACCAATATATCTATTTACATATAAAGTTAGAATGTTAGAAATAAATAAGATGATGTGGTACATTTCTATTACCTCCGATCACATGTATTTTTTCTCTAAATTATTTAGCATGTTTTTTATTTTTCTTCACCAGTGTGATATTGTAAAATATATTTTCAAAATTTCCTCTTCAAATAATTACATAATAGTATTATTTTGCATAATTAACATTTTTTTTATATATGTAACTTTTATTTTTAATTGTTAATTGTTAATTAATAATATTCATGACTTCAAAACCTTTCATGTGGATAACCCCCTAAAGTAATTAATGTGCAAGTTATATAGTTTTTCTTATCTTACTTAGTTGCTACAAGTAACAATTTTAAAGAGATTTTCTATAGAGTTTTTGTATTTTATTAGTATTTTTTTATATATTATAAATTTATAAGTGTTTATTAACAATTTGGTATATTACAACAGTTGCTTTTTTTTTCGTTCTGTAATAATAATTATTGTGTTGCTATTTTTTAAAAAATATTGAATGTTTGCTTTTCATATTAGATTCATGTTAAATTAAAAAAATTAAGTAGAGTATATTGTTAGTTGAATAATGAAAATATGATACTCCTATTGAATTGCTTATTGTAGTGTTGACATGATTTCTCAATATACCGAAGATGATTTTCACCAAAATAAAAGTCAACCTTTTGTTATTTTACAAGCAATAGATTCTAAAAAATGTAATTATTTTAGATAAAATAATATGATAAGCATGACTTGAAATTAGTTGTATATTTCCACTCTAGGAATCATATATGATATGTTTTCTAATTTATTAAATTATCGGTTATCAATTTATTTAGAGTAACTTTTTTCATTAATATTTTTTATATGAACATTGTATAATTTAACTCCCTCCTAAAATATAATTTAGAATTTACTACAACCGCATAAAGAAAAAGAAAATTTTCATGAAATTATTTTTCTTTCTTTACATGTTTCTAAAGATAACATACAAAATTGATTATACGAAATCAACTATATTTAAAATACTAAAAGCATAGATAGTGAACAACAAATTGAAAAATATTATTTATTGGGTTCAATAATAATAAATATTTGACTCGATATATTTAAACAAAAAAATTTATTCATAAATCTAATAATGTCCGCGCAAAGCGCGGATATGTTAACTAGTATAGCTATAATTTAAACTCACAATTTCTTTTGTGCGCCTCTCTCCTCTCTCCTCTCTTATACATATACTAATACAAATTATATGTGTATATGTACACAATTATATGCCAAATATATCAATACAATTAACCTCTCTTCACTCTCTTGCTTGTCTTTCTCCTCCCGCTCCCAATCTTGCTTGTCTCTTTCCTCCCTCTCCCGATCTCACTCGCTAGATATACAAATATAATATATATATATATATATATATATATATATGTCGGTTACATAATACAATTATCTGACAGATATACATATACAATTCGACAGATATACAAATACAATTCACCTCTTTGTCCTGTCTCACTCGCCTCTCTCTTCCATCTCCCAATCTCACTCGCCTCTCTCTTCCATCTCCCAATCTCATTCGCCTTTCTCCTTCCTCTAACATGTAGCTACTAATCGTAATTATGAAACTATAGAGATAGAGCTTAATTAAACTACTTGTAGTGGATATTTGTAAAATTTCTCCTAGCTAGATCCATTAAAATGGACTAGGTATGTCGACCGACTCATTCCAATCTGCGATTATTTGTAGAATTGAACTATGAATTTGAAATCTATTTCAGATTAGGGGTTTTAATGCCGGTTTGTGGGACTTGAGCATAATGAATTGGATCGGTTCGTGAGACTTGAGCAATATGAATATAATACTAAAAATAAGTGCATCCAAACTCAAAGTCTACTAAAATCAATATATATATATATATATATATATTAATTTAACAAATTTTATGTTTAAGAACATTCTCTTGTACGGTTGTACTCAAAATATTTGCATAACAAAATCATGTATTCCTATTATTATCTTGTAAATATTTACATATATTAATATTTTAAAATTTAAATTTTAATTAAAAAATCATTACAAAATATATTTCCTTAAAAAAAGATTTGGCCCATCGTGGGCCACATATAATAATGAATTGGGCTTGACATTTTTTGAAGGAAAAATTACGTTACTTACCTAACATTTGATAGTTAATTATGCTTTAAATTAAGTTATGAATAACAATTATTGTTTAAGACGTTAAGTCAGGCTCCAACTTTTTTATTTTTTAGTTTATCAAAACATGTAGAATCCTTTTTCTCCTTTTATACGAATCTACACACTATCTCACTTTAGCATACCCACTTAATTTGCTCCTTAAATCTATCAACACCCCCATAAAATTACTGAACCGAATCAAAACTCAAATTTTAAAATTTTTGAATCAATCATCCTAATAGTGCAAAATCAATTTCAAGTAATATTAATTCACAATTACATAAATTAATTTACTAAAGAAATGTAAGTGAAATACATTTGTGTTTGAACAAGAATAACAACGACAATGAAAATTTATATATGACAAATTCATTTTTTTAAAAAAAATAATTGAAATCTGAAAGTAAACTCATTAACTATGTAATCATTAATTGTTAATGTAATAATGAAAAGTTGAAAAATTTCAGTACATAATTAAAGGAATTCAGTTATTTTATTTAATCCATTATAATTCTAATTGTATCACTGTATAATTAAAAACAAAACAACTGTGGAAGATGATTATTGTGCAACGGACCAACAAGAAGCAGAAGACTTAAAGTTATAGCCGTGTTTTTGTTTTTTCTTTTCTTTTCAATTGGTATATGACATAATTAATGAGTTATAATTTTAGCCGATTGTATTTATTAAATAATTACTAACTACCATATGTATAAGTATTCAATTATGCTATTTCTAGTTATATTCATACATGACTAATATTGTATAGTTATACAACTATAACTATATATTTGTATAATGAAGGCCTGTTATTGGTATATTTTGTGTACAATCTATATAATATAGAGCTCAAATCGTCATATATACAAATTGATATGTATAAATGAAAATTATTCAACTATACACGGTTGTTGACTTAAAATATAAAACGACTTATATACAAAATATACAATATGCTTAGACACACAAACAAATTTAATTTGAAATTCGATATCAATTATATACATATACAAATGATTTTTAAGCAAATTAACTACTTCATATAGAATGTTAATACACTTAAAACTATTTTAAACTTATAAACAACTATATAATTCAAATGAATATTTGTAGTCAATAACATAACAATGTAAATTAAACACACATTAACCAAGTAATATATGAAGTACATATAAATTGAATGTAGACAGAAAAATATACAACGTGTAATGGATACATTGTATATACCACACAACAAAAAATCAATGAATTATGTTCTAATTCAGAAGAAATTTCGATATAATGAACACATGGATACATTGTATATACCACACAACAAAAAATCAATGAATTATGTTCTAATTCAGAAGAAATTTCGATATAATGAACACAATGAGCACTCTGTGGTTGTCGAGAATGAAAGTCTTATTTGGTAACGTATGCAATTGAAATAAATGATCTTTAATTAAGTTTTTTTTTTACTTACCGCATAATTAGTTATATATAATTTTAAATATGATATTATATAGGGAAACTTTCATATATAGCCACTTAAAAATAGTTTAATTACTCTCCATATCTATAGTTTGATAATTACAATTCGTAGCTACATGTTATATGGAGGAGAGAGGCGAACGAGACTGGAAGAGAGAGGAGAGATAGGGAGAAAGAGTGGGAGAAAGGTGAATTGGATATGTATATCGGTTAAATAATTGTATATATTATACATATGTATTTGTATATATGGGAAGCAAGAGTGGGAGAGGGACGAGAGAGGCGTGCGAGAGAGGCAGAGAATGGGAGAGAGGTGAATCGTGTATGTATATAATTGTATATTATACATATACATTTGTATATAGAGCAAGCGAGAGGGGAGAGAGTGGGAGAGAGGTGAATTGTAATGTATATAGGTTAAATAATCGTATATTATACGTATATATTTGTATATTCTGGCGAATTATACATATACAAATGTGACTAATTATACAAACTCAAAGTCAGCCTACATAATTAATGTATAATGTTAGTCGCGAATGGTGATTTGTTGTGTACTTTTCCCTATTATATATTTATTTTATGAAAAGGGCAAAATAAACAAATCGGATTCACTAGCTAATTAAACTATTGCTATGATACGTAAATAGACAAACTGCGATTAATGAAGCCTAATACTTTAGCTTAAATGCTACTTCCATAGAAGGAAGGATTTAAACAAAAGGAGAGGCCGGCAATATTAGTTATAAAAAAATCAAAACAAGAAAGGTAGACGTAATATCGTAAATCACAAGAAAAATGAGTGTTATACAGTAAAACCTCGAGGGAGACTTATGAAATTATCTCAATTCTATAAGGTATAAGATTGGAATATTTACATAATTGTCTATTACAATTAAATTATTCATCCGATCATATTCATTAAAGTATCTTTACCTGATATTCTGAACCAAAAACAAAATTACCTCCAACAACTCAAATCGACCATGCCAAAAACATGATATTAGGCCCCAAATTCAAATATGAAATCATTGTATTATAGAGCAAAGCCAAATCGACTTCAAATTCTACACACTTAAATAAATACTAATAACATATCTCGATACATGCGTCCTTTTCTATAATTTCCCTTTTAACATCCACAAACCACAAAAGGAAAAAACCCTCAGTACATTTATATGCTTACTCCAAGCTACCTTTCATTATAAGAACTCAAGTCTCTATGAGTGAAAACACAAAGGAAATAGATCAACTTAATTATAATTAATTAATAACAAATAGAAAGCAACGTTACAATACATACATTAAAGTACAAGATTTCAACGTAAATGACATAATCCAATTTTTATTGTAACTCCATAGAACTATAGAATTAATTAAGCACCATTGCTAGCTAGTCGTATAAGCATTTGGATTAGCCTTATTAGGATTTGATTCAATACTTTTAGTCCTCTGGAGATTTGGATTAGTCATCGTCGGAGCACGATGAAGCCTACATCTGAATGAACCTGTATCATCATAAAAACGAGTTTAAATTATATATATTGACAATATAAAAAAAGTATTGCTAAATCAAAAAAAATTACCAACACTAACTTTGTATAATACGTACAATGATGAACCTAACTTTTGGACAAAACTCTTTTGCTTATATTTAAAAAAGAAAATCATACAATATTACTAAGTAAACACTCATGATTTTGTTTGGAATTTTCAGATTAAAAGTGATTGACCACCCATTGTAACATTGATTGGTATTTCAGCATAAATTTAGTAAAGTAACTTGTTTGTGCAAGTAAAATTATATCGAGAATGTTAAAAAAATAATAATAAATTATTATATTGTTAGTGTATATAACTGAACTTCGATTCAATCGAAGTTTGATTAAACAAGGAACCTGCATGAGTCGTCGGAGAACAAAGACAATTATTCTTGGACATACTTCCTTGCCTTGCTAATCCTCCCGTCGTTACATTTTCCGATGGTGGCGATATATTTTCCGGCTCCGTCGATGAATTAATCTCCACCTTCATATCCTTAGTTGTAATTGCTCCACCTTCCATATTCCCTCTTCTGACTGAAAAAAAAAAACACACATCAAATTTCATTATAAAAAAAAAATTACAAGTCAATTCACTAAAATGAGTACTAGCTAGTACAAAATTAATAGAAGGTGGAGAATATTTTGTTTTCTCTATGATTAGTATCTTCTTTTTTTTTTAACGACGAAAAAATTTTCAAATCTCATAATTTACGATGAAAGGCCTTGATTTTGAACTTACTTGATCTTGGATGTGTAAGAAGTTGTCTTTTTTAGCAATATTATTGGGGTATGGCTTTTTAAATAAAGATAAGAACTTTGGGAAAAGGGAAGTGATAGTCCAACAGGATTCATGAGGATTATCTTTTTCGATTTTTATGTCTGAGTTTATATTCGATCTTTTATTAAATTTAGATCGTGTATTGCATAATTTATTTAAGAATGATATTTTTGAATTTTTTTTTTATATTCAAAACTCAAAACTTATAATTAAGAGCGAAACAATTCTATCACTTTACCGTAATCATTATTAATTTCGTAAGGATATTTGGTTGTGGGTGAAACTAAAAGGATAAGGAAAAAAGAAAAAGAAAAGTGATGGGATTGCACTATTGTAGTAATTAAAGCAAAGATAGGTATAGTCATATATATATTTATTTTCATTTTATTATATAACATAAATAATATAATACAACTTTCATCTTTAATTCAAATATCTTTAGTCTTTTTCTTTCTTTGGTGTCACGAGAGATATAATCAACTCCATAAAATGTCCCATCTGCATCCAAAATTTAAATCACTTTATGGTCATCACTCAACCACTCCAAATATCCTAAATCAATACAAAGAAAACTTTAATCTATTTCCTACTTTTTTTTTAGAATATTTTATATTAGTATTGTATGATATTTGTGCATAACTCAATCTCTTCTTCAAATCTATACAAGGAAATCATCAATTCATTCTTCAATCAATGTAGCACTTACCCACTCTAACACCCCCCCCCCCCCCCCACCTCACGATCAGTGTTTTGGGAAGCGAGAAGCGGAAAAAAGCGACGAGGGCTTGCTTCACAGAAGCGAGAAGCGTGAAGCGAAGCACTCGCTTTTTTTTAATTAAAAAAAGCGACATTTAGTATAAAAATAAAAAATATTAAATAACTAAATAGAGGTAATATAGTCTTAGATTGAAAGAAATTACATAGGCAAAAATACTCATAAGTCATAACATATAAAGCAAAAAATAAAAAACATAATTAAATCACAAAGATTCAAACTCCTATTCTTCAACTTGATCCTCAAACTCTTCAAGTGCTATAACCAAGGGTTCTACTTGGTCATCATCTTCTTCATCATCAGAAGACTCATCAACAAGGTTTCGACTTGAACTAGAACCTCCAACTTCTCTTTCCTTGCCCCTCAATGTACTCCTCCTAAAACTATAAATATTCTCCTCAACACCACTTGCCACAGAAACATCACCATAAGCGAGACTTTCTTTTTCGTACACTTGTTCATCTTGATGATGTTGTGGTGCTCCAGTTAACCATTCATTTGCCTCATCAATACTATCGAACAAAATTGAATTAATGGTATTACGAGCCTTGTAACGACGCGCCAATGTTCTATTATATTTGATGAGCACTAGATCATTAAGGCGTGTCAACTCCAGCCTATTTCTCTTTTTACTATGGATCTGCACATAGTAGAAAGTAATAATAGGAGGACTTGGGATGATTAAGATATCAATTAAATTAGTAATAATGTATTAATGTAATGTAGTTTCTCACATGTTCATACACGCTCCAATTTCTCTCACAACCGGATGCGCTACAAGTTAAACTTTGTACTCTTATAGCAAAAATTGTTGCAAGTTTGAGACATTATGACCATATTGCATCCACCATTCAACTGTAGAAGAGTTATTTTAAAAGATGTGTAATAACTTAAAAGTTGAAGTTGTAAACAGTTAAAAGATGAAATTCTCACCTGGTGACCTCAAGGTTCTAGCTCTAATGACTGATTCAATTCCAAGTAGGCCACCCGCTTTCATGTACACACCAAGCTCCTCCCCTATTTTGTCTTGCAAAGTTTTATCTGGGATCATCCTCTCTACACATTTATGATATGTCTGCCACACTTCTTCAGTTAAAGTCTTCATGTGATTATTTTTATAGTAGAGTCCTAGGTTTAAAATGTGTCCCGCTGCATGCAAAGGCTGATGAAGTTGATCTGTCCACTTTGCATCAATGATTTCAAAAACACTTTGATATTTTCTTGTATCATAATTGAATGTCTTTTCAATACTTTCTTTGGCCCTATCCATGGCTTCATAAATCGTGGCGGATCTAGAATTTTAAGGTTGTGGGTGCTCTGAAGTGAAACTATAAAAAATATGTGTTAACAATGAGATTTGAACCTTGGTACAACAACATTAAAAGAGTCTTAAGTACCCATCCTAGAACCATTGGGCCAACTATATGATTTATTCATTGGGTGCTCTATGTTAATTTTATACAAATACCTATCGATTTTTACATAGATATATATATATTGTAATGAATTTAATGGGTGCTCGAGCACCCGGCGGACACCATGTGGGTCCGCCCCTGTCATAAATGTAACCCATTGGTGGGTTTTTTCCCCATCTACCATACGAAGTACATGAATTAAAGGACCACCAACTCTGAGTGCTTGAACAACGTCATTCCAAAAAATGGACTAATGATATGTCTCACAACTTCTTTACCAAGAGGTTCCTTTGAATAAATACTCTCATTCCATTCAGTTGACATAAACAAATTTCTCAAATTTTTCTTTTGCTTATAAAAACTATATAAAGTAAAAAAAGTTGTTGCGAATCTTGTCTTGGCGGGTTTTACCAAATTTCTTTGCTTTGTATATCTCCTCATCATATTCAACAACAGTGCCCTTTGATTGATATAAGCATGTATCTTAACAGCCTTGCCAAAAACTGTCAAAAAAATGACAGTTAAAATATAAAGAAATCTAACATGAAGTTTAAAAAAGCAAATTAAATATCAAGACTCAAGTTCACCTGTAGAATACGGGGCTTGTTTGAAAATATCACCAAACATCAAGTTGATACAGTGCTTTTTTTGTTCTCGCTTGCATTATCAGTCACAATTTGTACCATATTTTCCTGCCCTACCTTCATGATAGTCTTCTCAAACAAATTAAACATCTTATTAGAGTCGGTAAAAGAGTTACTAGCATCATAAGATTCAAGAAATACACTTCCTCTTGGAGAGTTCACCAAAACATTAATGACCATTTTTCCGTTCCTTGCTGTCCATTTATCCATCATAATGGAACAATCATGCGTTTTTTATTGAACCTTATGTTCTACTACTATCTTGTTTGTCCTCTCCACCTCCTTTTTTTTTAGAAAAGGAACTCTTACCTCATGATAGGTGGGACGCTTCATTCCAGGGCCATATTGGCCGACTACCTCAATGAATTCACCAAAACTATCTGTGTTGTTAACACAATTGAAAAGAAATCCTGCATCATACATCCACCTAGCAAAAGCAGATACATCACGATCCCTCAAAATCTTTCTAGAAGATTCTAAGTCAAACGGTTCACCATTTCTCTTTTCGTTTGATTTTTGCGAGAAATAGAGATTCAAAGGACCCTTTACGATGTTATTGATGAAAGACCCACTCCCACTACATGAAGGCATCCTTTGTTGCTTTGAGGGAGGCCCCATTGGCATCGACATATTAACTTTAAATTCATTATCATCCATTTCATCATTATCAACAAGATTAACCATGGATGCTTCATGGTTTAATTGAGTTTTAAACTCATTTTTCTTCAACATATATTCTTTGATCTCTTCCCTCACTTTATTCGGAACTTTCGTACATACTTTTAAATCTCTATAGCCATCCATGAGATGTCTTTTGTGACGAAAGATTCCACCATTGTATGTCACATCACAAAAGATACATTTGACTTTTGTGTTACTACCCATAGGAGTTCCATATGCCCAAGCCAGATCTCTCTTTTGTGAAATCTTTTCAAAAAATATAAGTTCACTAAATACTACAAACAAAAAGAAAGTTTCAAAAAATAATATAAAAAAAGCTGCTAGCATACACACTAATCACAAAATAAAAAAAAAGCAAAAGAATTGAAAAAAAAATAGAGGAGGCAACAGTCAGTAATTAGAAAAGAGCAAGCAGCAGAGATGAAGAAAAGAAGAGAAGAAGAAGAAAAAACTAGAGTAGTCGAAACTCAGAGAGATGAACTAACAAATATTAGCTAAAAAAGAGATAAACAAAAAGTTACCTGCAGTCGGTCGAGGTTGAAGAGAGAGGCAGCCAACAACCTCAGTCGAGATCGTCAGGAGAGAAAGAAGAGTCACAAGGAGAGAAAAAAGGGAAAGAGTCGTGAGGAGAGAGAAGGTTATATTTCAGATTATTTTTAAAAAAAAACTTAATTTTTTTTTAAAAAAACCCTAATTGTCGCTTTTTTTTTTATATAAAAAACGCGCTTTTTCCTTAGGGTCGCTTCTCGCTTCTTCATCTGAAGTGAGAGATTTTTTCAGATTGCCTCGCCTCAAGATAAAAAAGCGCACAAGGGTCGCCTCGCTTTAAAGCGCGCTTTCACAACACTACTCACGACCAAGTCCAACAAGAGCGTGGATCAAAAGTCCAAACATGGATGAACCTGACTCTGATATCATGTAAATATATGGCACATAAATCTAAATCAACCTCAGAAATTAACTATTGGCAAACATACTTCACACTATCAATTAGCTACAGAAAGAAAAAAAATGAAAAAGAGCATGTGAGCAGTACATTGTATCAGCACGTGAGGGAATAAAATTAGTTAGGTTGTTAGAATAATTCTACAAGATTTATACAAGTGTACAACTGAGATTTTTCTATATTTTTGTTTTTGCTTATCTTCCTGCAAAGAATACTTCTATATTATAGATTGAAGATAATGATCAATAGATTATCAAAAAAATTCCACAAACGTCTCCTCCATTTCGTATATGGTATCAAAGCAGTAAGCTCGATCCATTTCTCATTCACTTATCATCTACAATGGGATATTCTTCATCACCCTCCAATAATTCTGGAACCAGTGTTGCACCTGCAGCATCTGCTATGGACTTCAGTCACCTCTATTATCTTCATCCCTCTGAATCTCCTGTAATAAACCTCATAAGCACTGCATTTGATGGACGATGTTTTCTCGGGTGGATGAGATCGATCTTGATAGCTCTTTCAGCTAAAAGGAAGCTAGGCTTGATCAGTGGCACTTGTCAAGCACCAACTTCCAGTATCTGATTTTTTCTCAATGGAATTGTTGTAATGAAATGTGTTTTATCGAAAAATTGATTTTCGAAAAGAGTTTGTTTTATTTTCGACTTTTAGGAGTCGCCACTTAATTTTTAAGAAAAATCAAGAAAACTTATTTCCAAAACAATTTAAACAGAAAAAATCGTTTTGAAAACTTTAAGGGGTTCGGGATTCATATTAGTGTCTTAGGAAGGTGTTTAAGGCACCTAAGACACTCCGTTAAAAACGGTTTTCCGGCGATTAACTATTTGACTATTTTTGTTTTAACTTTTGCAATTTTGAATTTGAGTTTATTTCATTTAAACAAATTTACAAGTTTTTGCAATATTCATCTTGCCAATTTTATTTTTAAGGTTAAAGCACTTTAACTCAAACGAACTTAGAAATTGAATTTTGAACATATTAGAGTTTTAAACAAACTTACGAGTTGAAATATTTATCGTTTTGAGATTCCCTTTTAGTTGCAAGTTTTGATAAAATAGATAGACGTTTCGAAAGGAATTTGGAGTTTTCTAATCCTAAACTAACGACATTTAAAACAAAACGTCAACAAATAGCAAAGAGAGATAGAGAGAGGGGGAGAGAGAGATTTGGGTCAAAGTTTTCGGGTTCTGTTCGCCTTGACCGAAACTTGGACCCCCCTGCTTTTGGGTTTTGACCCATTCACCTGTCCTAAGATAAACATACAAAATAAAATATGAGAAAGGTAAAGCGATAAGGGCTTATGCCCGTTACAAATAAAAACACAATATAAAATAAATAAATAAATAGGGTCTTCCAGTCTCTCTTCTCCCAACTTCTTCAATTCTTCACTCCTTTTACGCGATCCTCGACTTTGGCGAGTTGACTCGATGGAAAGAATTTCCGAGCCTTTATATCTCTCCCGAATGGAATCCAAAAATGGACTCGAGGAAGGTTTCACGTGCCATATGCCACAAAACAAACGAAATGAGAATGGTCATCTTCAAACAAGTAACTAGAAAAAATAAATTCACAGGCGCAACAATGACCTTTTTTAACATGTAATGCTAATCGCATGCTCCTAAGGACAGCAAAACCAGCATCCAACAATTTTAAATAACAACTTTAAGGCTATGTGAGTCAAAATCTAACAAAAGGAAGGCAACCAGCAACTTATAACAATCCAAATGCTAAGATCTCAAAAAGGTCATGTAACATCGCTAAGCGTACACAATTGTGTATCAGTGAAACTAAGGTAGGAAGTAAAAAAAACATTTTTTATATCAATAGTAATCAAAACGCTTTGAGGACAATGAGAAAGCAACACAACAACTAATCCTCACACAACCAGATTCTCAAAGCAAGTATATCATGGAACTCAACACAACAAATTTAACGACTAACCATCTCTGCCAACTTTTCGAGACAAGACAATGGACTACGCAGTGAAGAAACATGAATAAATATCCTTGAGAACAAAACAGATGCAAAAATACCAACTAAACTTTGTTGGAAATAGATAACTATCATCAGAAAGTTCCAGATAACTATGGAGATGAAGAGAAACCATCGACATTCAAGAAACATCCCATTTGGAAAAGTTGAACAGACTCCTTCAGCAGCCATGGAACGAAAAGTGAGAATAATAACAACAACACAATCAAAGGTAGCGACTTCGTGATCGAAACAACATGCTAAGTTGAAAAGACGAGGAAAACTTAAGAGGACGGTTACCTTCTTCGGAGCAGCGACTGAGGACGATGGCGAGCGAGACGACTACCACCGTGCGAGAATACGATGTTGTTATCGAGACGGAAGCGAAAACTCTGTTTCGAATCCTTTCGGCTAACGGTAAAAACAAGGCGAGAGGGAGGCAAACTCTCTTTGCTTCTCGTCTTCTGAATCAAACCGGAAAGAGACAGAATGTTCTTGAAATTCTGTCTCCACCCTTTGTGATAAAACTCTCCCAATTTCTTTTAGTTCTCTCGGAAACAATAGAACAAAACCAAGAATCTCTTTCTCGAATTTTCTTTTTAACTTTTTCTTTTCCAGGAATTCCAACCCTCTCCCAAATTTCCCAACTTTTCGTGATCAGAATCCCCCCCCTTTTTTTTGAAGAGGGGAGGGGTTTATATAGAGGGAGAAATTTCGGGTTTGAGGGGTTAGGAGGGTGGGTGATACGATTTTCCGCCCATTTTTGAACTCAAAATCGAAATCCCTTTGGGTCAAACCCACAAGGCAATTGCGTGTTGGCGAGGGCGACGGAGACGTCTCGCAGACCTGCTTGACAGCGGCAGGGTATGGGTCTCTGTCGTTACGTCTCGCTCACGCGAAATGGAGGGGGGAAGGGAGAAGAACGTGGGGGAGACGCGGGAGAGAGGGAAAGAGAGGGATAGAGACGCGAGGGGGAGAAAGCGTGGGAAGGGACTGTTTTTTGAGAACTTCCGCGCGTAGGCTTTGGGAATTAATTTGCTGGGTCGGGTATTAGGTGTTGGGTCGGGTAAGGAATATAATGGGTTGGGTTTAAAAATTTGAAGGGAGTGTTGGGCTTGTTTAAGAGAAGTGGGAGGATTGGGCCTCAGCATTGGGTAAGGTATTGGGCTGGGAATGGATTTGGGTGGATTGTTTAAAATGTAAAAGAATTCAATTTTAAATAATAGCCAATTGATTTAAAACAACAAATGAATTTGGTACAAATTTGTTGACGAGCTTACTTATTTGGTAACACAACTATTTAAATTATAAAATAATGATTCAAAATATAGTCGTGATTTAAAGTAAACTAGTTTAATAGAATACCTTCAAAACTTAAGATATACATATATACATATACATATACATACATATGTATATATATATATATATACATATTTTTATTTTTATTTTTTTTTTAATTTTCGCAAGACTTATAAAACTAATTAACTTAAATAATTTGAAAAACTCATGAAGCTCGATAATTAATTTATACCAACGCGGGTCAAAAATTGGGTGTCAACAACTGTCCCTCATTTTACTTGGGTTGATGCAAGCAACTCGAGGAAAATGAAGTTGACCGAACCAATTTTGACCAACTCCATTCGCTTTTAAAGAGAAGGATTTGACAAAGACTTTAGGAATTAGGGCCGAACCTTTGAAAACGGGTCTCCTACATATCTCAGGCTATATGAGAATTCAGACCACTTGTAGTTCGATAAGCTTGATTCACCGCATGATTTTGAGAGAATCAAAAGCCACATCGATACCGAATTATGAAGGTATCGAAATGCTTGATAATAGGATTCGAGAGCGAATGTTGGAATACAGCCGAGTTTTCAACATTGAATCCGCCTACATACCCTTAAACCTTCGGGATCAGGCTATGTGTAGTTCGACTCGATCGGTGGAAAAGGAAATCTATTGTGCTAGATAACCTTTGGTTTTGGACAAGTGACAAATTAAACGAGTATGCAAAAAAGGCTTGTAACCTCTTAACCATGAATGTGGAGCTCTTCACATACATAGGTAAGAACTTACACGGACATAATTTCCAAAGCTCTTGGCGCATTGTCACTCAGATTGGAAACTTGCCCCCGATAAAACAAAACTTCCGGACGCGAGACGGAAACTGACAGAAACTAAAGAAAAACCCGCATGTTTTGAGAGGGTGGTTCGATTGTGGTGGAAGTCGCTCCTCTGCTCGCGTCCTAAGAGTTTGACATTCCTCTTTAGACTATGTCCCAGTTCGCTGCTAAGAAAAAGTTCCACGTTGTGCTGCATCCTTTTTGATGTCGTCCGCACCTGTGGTTTTTGGAGAATTCATCTTTTTGGATGCTCTCGACAAAGACTGAGATAAAACTCGTCAGCTTAAAAATGCAATTAGGATGGGAGACAGTGTCTTTTACCATGTCGACACTTCATTGTTCTCCTCCATGTTCGACGTCGACTCGATCGGTCTGACGTCCAGAAAATAAAGCTTATGCCTTGTGTTTTGCAATATCATCTTCAATGTATTCCATACTTGATGTCGAAATAGATAAATAAATGCTGATGCGATATTGATGTTTCTTTCGTTGTCATCTTCGATGCTCTCCATGATGTTTATTTTTTATAAGAAATAACAGAATGCTGTCGAGGCCAATGGATAAGTATTGCTCTTTCTTTATCCAAGTACATCCTCTTGCGGGGCATGAATATCTTCCGCGATACGTAAATTCCCGCGAGATATGAACCTTCTCGCGATGCATAACTTTCAGCGAAGAATAAAATCTTCTTGCGATGTGCAAATTTTGACGAGGCATGAATTCTTCTCGTCGTGCATAATTAATGACTCGCGATGCATGATTTCCGCTACGCATGAATTCCAGCGAGGCATAAATTCTTCTCGCGATGTATAAATTCCAGCGAGGTATGAAGTCTTCTCGCGATGCATAAATTTTGACGAGGCATGAAATCTTCTCGTCGTGCATAATTACTGACTCGCGATGCATGATTTTCGCGATGCATGATTTTCGCTATGCATGAATTCCAGCGAGGCATAAATTCTTCTCGCGATGTATAAATTTTGACGAGGCATGAAATCTTCTCGTCATGCATAATTATTGACTCGCGATGCATGATTTCCGCGATGCATGATTCCGCGATGCATGATTTCCAGCGAGGCATAAATTCTTCTCGCGATGTATAAATTTTGACGAGGCATGAAATCTTCTCGTCATGCATAATTATTGACTCGCGATGCATGATTTCTGCGATGCATGATTCCGCGATGCATGAATTCCAGCGAGGCATAAATTCTTCTCGCGATGTATAAATTTTGACGAGGCATGAAATCTTCTCGTCATGCATAATTATTGACTCGCGATGCATGATTTCCGCGATGCATGATTCCGCGATGCATGAATTCCAGCGAGGCATAAATTCTTCTCGCGATGTATAAATTTTGACGAGGCATGAAATCTTCTCGCCATGCATAATTATTGACTCGCGATGCATGATTTCCGCGATGCATGATTCCGCGATGCATGAATTCCAGCGAGGCATAAATTCTTCTCGCGATGTATAAATTTTGACGAGGCATGAAATCTTCTCGTCATGTATAATTATTGACTCGCGATGCATGATTTCCGCGATGCATGATTCCGCGATGCATGGATTCCAGCGAGGCATAAATTCTTCTCGCGATGTATAAATTTTGACGAGGCATGAAATCTTCTCGTCATGCATAATTATTGACTCGCGATGCATGATTTCCGCGATGCATGATTCCGCGATGCATGAATTCCAGCGAGGCATAAATTCTTCTCGCGATGTATAAATTTTGACGAGGCATGAAATCTTCTCGTCATGCATAATTATTGACTCGCGATGCATGATTTCCGCGATGCATGATTCCGCGATGCACGAATTCCAGCGAGGCATAAATTCTTCTCGCGATGTATAAATTTTGACGAGGCATGAAATCTTCTCGTCATGCATAATTATTGACTCGCGATGCATGATTTCCGCGATGCATGATTCCGCGATGCATGAATTCCAGCGAGGCATAAATTCTTCTCGCGATGTATAAATTTTGACGAGGCATGAAATCTTCTCGTCATGCATAATTATTGACTCGTGATGCATGATTTCCGCGATGCATGATTCCGCGATGCATGAATTCCAGCGAGGCATAAATTCTTCTCGCGATGTATAAATTTTGACGAGGCATGAAATCTTCTCGTCATGCATAATTATTGACTTGCGATGCATGATTTCCGCGATGCATGATTCCACGATGCATGAATATTTATATCGCCCCCGTGAATAGTAACGGCAAGACGACCTCCAAATAATATATCGACTTGATCGATAATGATAAAATAATAATTGCATAACCGTCTCTTCTGAGGTAATGCATGGTCTTGATCGACAATAATCATCTTGCTTTGATAACGCAATGCAAATAGCGCCTTCTATAGAAATCACGAAATCTTCGCTGAGATTCCCGTTTGATTCACCTTTGAATCTGACTGGATACTTTGTAAATTTCCCATTGCTGAGAATGGTTTGAAATAAACAAACACATTCATAAGCATCCTGACGCAAACGATATTCCTGCTTTCCATAAAATCACTGGTTTTGGAGATAGTTCTCTCCTTCTCCGTATTCATCAGTCGGAAGAATTCGGTCGATTTTGAAGCGAAGCTATAAACCTGCATCCACAGAAAAATTGTCAGTTTTAAACATATTGATCTGTGTCGATCCCCTCGGTTGTTTGCTCCTTGTCTTGATGTCTCCGGTTGATTTCCCGATTTCCCGACTCTTGATAGATAAGAAAAATATCTTATTCCAAAACAGATGAAATAGAAAAGGGAAATTTTTAAGAGAAACAAGAAATTTTTAAGAAATAATATCTCGAAAAAGTCACTGCCAAGTCATGTCATGTCAGGCTTAACGAGCTTCTTTGAGTCCGACGCTTGTCGAATGAATTTCAGAGGCATTCCGGACTTGTAGGGAAGTCCCATGACGAAATTTTGAGGCCATCCTCAAAATTTCTGTCCCAGTTTAGTATCTTGCTCATCTTTCCATTGTAACCGAACAGATCGCGGAATTTTTGAGATCTTCTCAAAAATTCTGTCCCAGTCGCAAATTCGAAATGTCTTTAGTTTGATCCGCTGAAGAGAAGGTTCCTTCTGGAGGATTTTTGAGTCCCTCTCAAAAATTCTGTCCCAGTTTCTATTGTAGAAGGGGGAAATAGAAATCTTACGAGAGATATGACCGAGCCCTTGTGGCGCCTACGTATCCCGTTGAGGCAGGAATCAGGTCAAACGTAGTTCCCCTTAAAGGTTAACAAGAATAAAATTTACAAAGAAACCGACCGAGGCCGACAAAGGCCGCCTACGTATCTCATTCTTGAGAATTCAGGTCGAACGTAGTTCACAGAAATGTGCGATACATTTACGCAAAATTTGGCCAATGTTGGGCATTCTTCTTCTCGAATGAATATCTCCAAATGATTCAGTTCAGAAATGTCTTGTACTCACTCTTGAGCATCCAACCTGTCCTCCATTCAGGTGGTTTCCTCAATATTGATCAAGTTGTTGTTGATCATGTTTTGTATCTTGTGCTTCAGAGTTGAACAATTCTCTGTGTCATGTCCAACGGCTCCTGAATGATAAGAGCATCTGTGGTCAGCTCTGTAAAATTTTCCCAAAGGATTGGCTGGTCTTCCTTCTATAGGATAGAGCTTACCCATTGCTTTCAACCTTTCATAAAGTTGAGTTTGAGATTCCCTCAATGGTGTAAATACTTTAGGAGTTTTCCTAAATTTTGGGCGAGGAAATTTTTCCTGATTGACATTATGGTTTTGGTATTCCCTTTTAGAATCTGACCTCCTATGAGTAGCCGTGATCGTACTTACCTCCTCCAATTTTCCTTTTGATTTATCCATATCACTGATTCTGGCAGATTTTCCATTAGATCGCAATGCAGTGAGTTTGGTGAGCTTTCCAGTCTTGAAACCATCTTCCAAAGCTTCTCCCACTTTGACAATCTCGACAAACTTTTGTCCCATCATACACAACATTCTTTCGTAGTACTCAGGCTCTTGAGTACGAATAAACATTTCGGTGATCTCACGTTCGGACATTGGAGGTTGAACTTTTGCGGCCTCTTTTCTCCAACGAAGGGCGTACTCTCGATAATTTTCTGTAGACTTCTGTCTGATCTTCTCCAAGTAGTAGCGATCTGGGGCATCTTCTATGTTATGTCCAAATCTTTCTGTGAAGTCCTTTGCAAGTGCATTCCAACTTTTCCATTGTTTCAACTCCTGTGACGTAAGCCATTCCAGAGCTTCTCCACTTAGACTTCGACTGAAGAGACGCATTAATAATGCTTCATTTTTGTCAACTCCCCCGAGTTGATCACAATAAGCTTACAGATGTGTTAGAGGATTTCTTGTCCCGTTAAAAGTGACAAACTTTGGCACCTTGAACCCTTCTGGGAGGTCGAGATTCGGATGGATGTATACATCCTCATAGCTTAATCCATCGACTTCGGAAAAATAGTGTAACTCCTTCATGGCTTTCCTGATCTCTTCTTTCGCCTTGGGTACCTCTTCTTTTGACCTCCACTCTCTCTCCTGTTCCTCACAGTGATCAAGCTCGGAACAATCGGCATAAGGTTCAATTGAAGTCGGGATTTGGAAAGTAGTCTTTTGAGGTATGAGTGGGATAATGGAGGGATTCTGGGTATTTTGATTGGCTTGATAATCTTGGGGGAAATTTTGAGGATCAGTATTCTGGTTCTGAAGATAGGGGGAAGGTTTGAGCATTATTTGTATTTTGGTTTTGAGTGAGCTGAAGAATTTGATTGGTATTGTGAGGATGATGTGGTGCTTGACACGATGTGGTGGCGTGATGGGGATTGAGGGTAGTTAAGTCAATGGCTGGAGGATTTTGAATGGGGTTAGAGAGAAGGTTCTGAACTTGTTCCGTGCTTGAGGGAGGATAGTGGAGTGGAGGTCTTCCATCTCTTGGAGGGTTGAAGGATGACACTCGATTAGACAAATCTTGCATTCTTTGCATTTCGACCCTCATTTCGGCAATCTGTTGCATCAGCTGCATAATTAACTCATTTTGATCTGCCGCGGTGGGCTGAGCCACCACAAAATCTGTAAGGCTGACTTCCTCATTGTTGTCTCCCATGGCTGTATTTGCGTTTGGTCCGGGGCAGGAATCTGCGGGACCCTTTGATCTGGTGAAATAGTGGTGATCTGCCAGCTTTATCGACACAGATCAGTAAGATGTACCTGAAAGGCAAAATAACTCAAATGCAGATTTGTTAGTGCATATCCGGAGTACAAAATGCATAATATCGCACATAAAACAGATAAACACACAAGTCGCTTTGTTTGAGGATATCTTAACCCACGAATGAGGACGGAAATATATTTTGAACAAACAGAAATTTGTTTGTTTTGACGTCATCTCGGGAAAGCTGAATCACGTTGAGCTATGTTCTTCTTGCAGCTGCTTTTCGACGTCCGTTGATCTTATCTTCATATCTTCAAAACATGGAGGAGAATGAAAATTTTCTGTGATAGGGGCCGGGCCGGGAAGGCTGCCTACGTATCTCACGAGGAGAATTCAGGCCCAACGTAGTTCGGATACAAGGGTGAAATCTTTTCATTCACTTTTTCATTGTGATTACAAAGGGAATTAAGAACATCATTGAAATTCCTAGAAGACAATACTTCGGTGATTTCTCGTCTTGTAGCTGAGTCATTCTTTTCCTCTCAGACAATTGGAAATAGAGGCTTGTAGACAATTTCCTCTTCATCGTCCTCCTCAATTGATTCTTGGTCGGGACCACTGTTGCCTGCTCTCTGATCACGGGCGAGGTATTTTCCGCCCTTTGAGTTGCTGCGGGTTGCCAATTCTTCGTCGAGTGCCGCACTTCTGGCCAACAACACGGCAGTCTCAACATCTACCTTTGCTTCTCTCGCCTTTCCTTCATGTATCTCCAAACGAAGCAAGTTCAACCTTTTCCTTAGGCTTTCGGTTTCTATCTCGACCTCTTTCTTTCTTTTTATCTGTGACGCCAGATCTTCATCCAAGGTTGTGACCGCAGCTTTGTAGATTGCCGTGGTCATTTCTACCTTGAGTTCTTCCTCTTTAACCTTCTGAATCTCTCGAGTGACCCGCTCGATCTTTCTTCGCAATTCCTCCTCAGTGAGCTCCGTCTGGACGTTCTTGGCTTTGTCCATAGCTGTGATTCACCTTTCCTGAGAGGATAGAGAGGTATTTAGGATTTGTGAGAACGATTTTTTTGCGTGAGAAACTTAAGACTTGGTAATTTTGGTCGGACATATGGGATAGTGGCTTCCGTATATTCGTTGGAATTTTGGCTAGGAGTGGGTATATGACATCCTCATTCAAAGCAACATAACACATAAACATTTACACAAATATATCGCGTCCTAAACATGCATGTGACCCTTTGTGCCAAGGGTAGGTCTAGCGATCTGAAGGATGTATTGCGCCATTTAAACAAGTAATTGTACCCTCGAAACAAATTTCACTAGATGTAATAGCGTTTATTACACAATCAAAATCAAACGGGATATATCTTGGGAAGGGGATGTAGTGCAAATACACATATAAAATCAATCCCACGCAGGGGAGTTAAGGGTCGACGATCCAGCTCCTCTTCTGGCTTTCTCCACTTCTTCTCGGATAATGCACTTGCTGGTGAACACGTATGGCTCAGCGAACTCAGCTTTGGAAGATGCTGGTACGGCTCGTAAGGTGTTCATCTGCTCGTCCAAAATAGTGTCCAAACGCATTAGACAAGTCCTTGTGTCAGCTAATTCTTGTGACATTACGGCCAAAACTCTCTGATTTTCTAATTCCCGGAGTTGGTATGCTTGCTCCTTTTGTTGAAATTCCTTTTCTTTCTTATGGAATTCCTGCTCCCTTCGGTCCCACTCTTGCTGAAAATGGTACGCGTGAATCTGAAGCCTTGTCTCCACGTCTTCGATTTTCCGACTCGTGCGTGGTGTTGGATCCACTACACCACGCAAATCATTGTGCAACCATATCTTGTATTCGTCGACATACCCAGCTCCATACCTGTCTTCGGTGACCTCCCACTTCATTTTGACACGTCCGGCCCATTCCTGGAGGATAATTTTGGCGAAAGGTATTTTTTCCTTCTCGTTGTAATCAACAATGAAAGAGCTGGCATCTCCTTGGGCGGGTATGATTTGGACTTTCCCAAATTGCCGCATTACTCGCGTCGGGTTGTAAGGACGCAATCCTCTGATGCCGGGAAGGACTAAAAATGGCAATTTGGCCCCTTGGGCTGCTATCATCTGAGACCTGAAGCTCGGTAATACCCATTGTATGTCTTCTTCTTTCAAATTGTAAAACACCTTTGCCCACGCATCCCTGGTGGTGTGAATTGGAAATTTACGGATACTCAAGTAGAACTCGTAATTATCGAGAGGACTTGTTTGACTTGGTTCGGCCAAACCCTGTAGCTGGGGATTGTCTCTTTTGCATAGATGTTCCGTCAACCACCATTGAAGTAAGATGTTGCAACCTTGGAACAACGGGAAACCATTCTTGCACAGGCTCAAAGATCGGTAAATGTCGGACAAGATGACTGGGGCCAAACAGCAATATTTCTTTTCTTCAGATTTTCTACCGACTCCTCTGAACATGGCATTCACTACCATTATTACCCGGGTGTCGATCTCTTTACCTTCGTCTTTAGGGAACACCATAGTTCCCAAGAGGCATGCGGAGAAAGCGATAGCTTGAGTTTGCCTCCAAGTACTGTGATCATGAAATTCGTCCGGGAACAATCTAAAATAATTGTCGTGCCCCCACCTCTCGAAAAACCTCATCAGTGGAATGTTGTGGGCCTCTAACCAATTCGCATTCACTAGGGATAATATGTCTCTTAGCTCAGTCTCGGTTGGCCTATCTGGCAGGAGAATGTGATGATCGGGACGCTTTTTCCTTTTGCCACACGTCCCAATCGAGTCAAGGCAATCTTTGATCTCTTCTAATGTGGGTGTTATTTCGACATCTCCAAATCGAAAGACCATCTTCTTATCGTCCCAAAATCGGGTGATGACCTCGATAAACGTGGGTCATACCTTGAAGTCCATTATCGAAGGTAGGTGACCCAAGTAAATCGAGATTTCTCTCTTCTGACACTCCTTAAGATTGCCCCACCATACTCGAAGAATGTCGGGTGCCTGGGTGACCATTTTGAAGTGAAGGAACTGACTTGACATCTACAAAAACATACAACTAGTTAATTTTCAATCCCCCCGATACAACAACTAGTTAAACACGCAATACATCCTTCAAATTTAAACAACAAACATGAGCGTCCTATCGAGCCGCAGGCTCTTTGGACTCAAGGTGGACTTTTCTAATGGGCCCGACACTCCTTGGGTGTTGGGTCATCTTAGGCCAATGCGCTATTTTCGGGATTTGGTTTCGCTCTATCCTAGTTTGACTAAGAGTGGGTTGTATTTAGAGTGGATTGGGTAACCCAAGCGGACTACTTGGGCTGGGACAATTAACGATCGTTGACTATCAAGTAGTCAACTACACTCGTCAGGGTGCCCCGAGAAGATTTTTGATTAACGAACGACTGCGAACCCGCATAATCGTCCTTTAGTAAAAAATGTAACAAGTGTCGTTTGACGGAAGTATGTATGTTATGCATGCAACAGTTAAAATCTGAATAATCTAAACACTTAAACAATAAATCTCAAATAATCAAACAACGTTAATCTTAAGGTTAGAATCCTCCAAATTCCCCAGCGGAGTCGCCATTTCTGTTTTATCGAAAAATTGATTTTCGAAAAGAGTTTGTTTTATTTTCGACTTTTAGGAGTCGCCACTTAATTTTTAAGAAAAATCAAGAAAACTTATTTCCAAAACAATTTAAACAGAAAAAATCGTTTTGAAAACTTTAAGGGGTTCGGGATTCATATTAGTGTCTTAGGAAGGTGTTTAAGGCACCTAAGACACTCCGTTAAAAATGGTTTTCCGGCGATTAACTATTTGACTATTTTTGTTTTAACTTTTGCAATTTTGAATTTGAGTTTATTTCATTTAAACAAATTTACAAGTTTTTGCAATATTCATCTTGCCAATTTTATTTTTAAGGTTAAAGCACTTTAACTCAAACGAACTTAGAAATTGAATTTTGAACATATTAGAGTTTTAAACAAACTTACGAGTTGAAATATTTATCATTTTGAGATTCCCTTTTAGTTGCAAGTTTTGATAAAATAGATAGACGTTTCGAAAGGAATTTGGAGTTTTCTAATCCTAAACTAACGACATTTAAAACAAAATGTCAACAAATAGCAAAGAGAGATAGAGAGAGGGGGAGAGAGAGATTTGGGTCCAAGTTTTCGGGTTCTGTTCGCCTTGACCGAAACTTGGACCCCCCTGCTTTTGGGTTTTGACCCATTCACCTGTCCTAAGCTAAACATACAAAATAAAATATGAGAAAGTAAAGCGATAAGGGCTTATGCCCGTTACAAATAAAAACACAATATAAAATAAATAAATAAATAGGGTCTTCCAGTCTCTCTTCTCCCAACTTCTTCAATTCTTCACTCCTTTTACGCGATCCTCGACTTTGGCGAGTTGACTCGATGGAAAGAATTTCCGAGCCTTTATAGCTCTCCCGAATGGAATCCAAAAATGGACTCGAGGAAGGTTTCACGTGCCATATGCCACAAAACAAACGAAATGAGAATGGTCATCTTCAAACAAGTAACTAGAGTAAATAAATTCACAGGCGCAACAATGACCTTTTTTAACATGTAATGCTAATCGCATGCTCCTAAGGACAGCAAAACCAACATCCAACAATTTTAAATAACAACTTTAAGGCTATGTGAGTCAAAATCTAACAAAAGGAAGGCAACCAGCAACTTATAACAATCCAAATGCTAAGATCTCAAAAAGGTCATGTAACATCGCTAAGCGTACACAATTGTGTATCAGTGAAACTAAGGTAGGAAGTAAAAAAAACATTTTTTATATCAATAGTAATCAAAACGCTTTGAGGACAATGAGAAAGCAACACAACAACTAATCCTCACACAACCAGATTCTCAAAGCAAGTATATCATGGAACTCAACACAACAAATTTAACGACTAACCACCTCTGCCAACTTTTCGAGACAAGACAATGGACTACGCAGTGAAGAAACATGAATAAATATCCTTGAGAACAAAACAGATGCAAAAATACCAACTAAACTTTGTTGGAAATAGATAACTATCATCAGAAAGTTCCAGATAACTATGGAGATGAAGAGAAACCATCGACATTCAAGAAACATCCCATTTGGAAAAGTTGAACAGACTCCTTCAGCAGCCATGGAACGAAAAGCAAGAATAATAACAACAACACAATCAAAGGTAGCGACTTCGTGATCGAAACAACATGCTAAGTTGAAAAGACGAGGAAAACTTAAGAGGACGGTTACCTTCTTCGAAGCAGCGACTGAGGACGATGGCGAGCGAGACGACTACCACCGTGCGAGAATACGATGTTGTTATCGAGACGGAAGCGAAAACTCTATTTCGAATCCTTTCGGCTAACGGTAAAAACAAGGCGAGAGGGAGGCAAACTCTCTTTGCTTCTCGTCTTCTGAATCAAACCGGAAAGAGACAGAATGTTCTTGAAATTCTGTCTCCACCCTTTGTGATAAAACTCTCCCAATTTCTTTTAGTTCTCTCGGAAACAATAGAACAAAACCAAGAATCTCTTTCTCGAATTTTCTTTTTAACTTTTTCTTTTCCAGGAATTCCAACCCTCTCCCAATTTTCCCAACTTTTCGTGATCAGAATCCCCCCCTTTTTTCTGAAGAGGGGAAGGGTTTATATAGAGGGAGAAATTTCGGGTTTGAGGGGTTAGGAGGGTGGGTGATACGATTTTCCGCCCATTTTTGAACTCAAAATCGAAATCCCTTTGGGTCAAACCCACAAGGCAATTGCGTGTTGGCGAGGGCGACAGAGACGTCTCGCAGACCTGCTTGACAGCGGCAGGGTATGGGTCTCTGTCGTTACGTCTCGCTCACGCGAAATGGAGGGGGGAAGGGAGAAGAACGTGGGGGAGACGCGGGAGAGAGGGAAAGAGAGGGATAGAGACGCGAGGGGGAGAGAGCGTGGGAAGGGACTGTTTTTTGAGAACTTCCGCGCGTAGGCTTTGGGAATTAATTTGCTGGGTCGGGTATTAGGTGTTGGTTCGGGTAAGGAATATAATGGGTTGGGTTTAAAAATTTGAAGGGAGTGTTGGGCTTGTTTAAGAGAAGTGGGAGGATTGGGCCTCAGCATTGGGTAAGGTATTGGGCTGGGAATGGATTTGGGTGGATTGTTTAAAATGTAAAAGAATTCAATTTTAAATAATAGCCAATTGATTTAAAACAACAAATGAATTTGGTACAAATTTGTTGACGAGCTTACTTATTTGGTAACACAACTATTTAAATTATAAAATAATGATTCAAAATATAGTCGTGATTTAAAGTAAACTAGTTTAATAGAATACCTTCAAAACTTAAGATATACATATATACATATACATATACATACATATGTATATATATATATATATACATATTTTTTTTTTAATTATCGCAAGACTTATAAAACTAATTAACTTAAATAATTTGAAAAACTCATGAAGCTCGATAATTAATTTATACCAACGCGGGTCAAAAATTGGGTGTCAACAAAATGGTAACCTCTTGGTTACTCAACTCATTGTCCAAAGAGATTGGAGATAGTGTTATCTATTCCAACACTGCTAAGGAGCTTTGGGATAGCCTCGAACAAAGGTTTGTAAGTCTAATGGTACCAAACTTTTTCACCTTCAAAAGGAACTTAATGGATTAGTGCAAGATAATTTTGATATATCAGGTTATTTCACTAAATTGAAACGTTTATGGGATGAGTTGGACTCTTTAAATGCAGATATTACTTGTTCTTGTATCTGCGTTTGTAACGAAAAATCCAAAATCTCTAAGTGTTTACAGGATCAAAGACTTATTCGGTTCCTAATAGGTCTAAATGACACCTATGGTCAAGCCAGAGGTACCATTCTAATGATAAATCCACTTCCAGGCATGGATCTTGCATATTCTCTGTTATTGCAGGATGAAAATATGGAGGGAGATCTATCAATATACTTAAACTGCTCCAGACTCTTCTTCCTTTGTGGCAGGAAATCATAATCACAGTTTCTGGTTCTTCAAATCTTAGAAATAGAAATGGTAATCAAAATTTCAGAAATGGGTATGGTGGTCAGAGATCTAGTGTCTACCCCCCGAAGGCTGGTTTTCCTTCTAAAAAAATCTGTCATCAGTACACAAAGAACCAAAGGGAAGAAAAGCAAGTACAACCCAAATGTTACCTATACATATTGCTTTAGAACTGGACATGTAATGGATAATTGTCATAGATTGCATGGGTATCCTGAGGATTTCGAGTTCACTAAAGGGAAAAACTCTATGATCAAAGCGACTGCAACTTTTGCAGAAGAGGACAACCCTTATCAGTCTTCTACAGAAGGAGGGACGACTAACTTTCAGCACTTTACTAAGGAACAGTGTGCACAAATCGGTCAAATGGTGAAGGAAATGCAGATGTCTCAATTAGTGCCTTCAACAGAGATAAATGCAAATGGTGTAGCTGGTACCATCCTTAAATACTCAGGCACATGTTTTTCAGTTTTAGATTTTGCAAATTGGATCATTGACTCAGGAGCATCAGAACATATGTGTTTTGACGCTTTCTCCTTTATGAAACCTCTTCCTGTCCCCATTAACATTAGTTTACCTAATTCTTTCAAAGTAACTGTCACTCATATAGGTAGTATTTCTATTCTGCCTAACCTTACTCTAACCAACGTCCTTCATGTTCCTTGTTTGAAATACAATCTTCTTTCAATACATAGGTTGTGTGATCAAATCAATTAGAATGTGTTGTTTACTTTTAGTGCATGTCTCTTGCAGGACCCTCTAATGAAGAGAGTGGGTGCTTTTGGTGAACTTAGAGAAGGATTATATCTTCTGCAGCCGACTAATTTTAAACCTAGTTTAAATTCTGTCAAGCAATTTGTACCTTTTTCAAAAGGGAGCAATTCCAGTTTTTTTTCATGTTTCTTATCCTGTTCTTACTGATGATCCTTCAAATGTAAGCCTTTGGCATATGAGACTTGGGCATTTTCCCCTATCAATTATTTAATTTTATCAAACATTCGTCCAATTCTACTCTTAATTTTCCTATTTGTCCTCAAGTAAAACAAACCAGGTCCTCTTTTCCCACTAGTTTAATCAAAACTAAAGAAACTATTGACTTGATTCACATTGATACTTTGGGCCCTTATAATCATGTCATTCACAATGGTTACAAATATTTTCTTACCATAGTTGATGACTATAGTAGAGGTGTTTGCTCATTCTTGCTACGTACTAAAAGCAACGCTTTTCCGATTTTAAAAACCTATATATCCATGGTTGAAAGACAGTTTAACAGAAAGGTTAAGTGTATAAGGTCTGATAATGCTTTAGAAGTTGGGAAAGGAACCCTAGAAGTTGCTTATTTGCAAGAACATGACATTTTACATCAACAGAGTTGTGTAGCCACCCCAAAACAAAATGGGGAGGTAGAAAGGAAACACAGACATCTTTTGGAGGTAGCTAGAAGTCTATTTTTTCACTCATGTTCCCATTTATTATTGGTGTGAGTTGTTCTCACAGCTACACATTTAGTCAACCTTTTTTTTCTTCAAAGGTTTTACATAGAAAGACACCTTATGAAATTCTCTTTCACCAGCCACCTTTATACTCTTCTTTACGAACTTTTGGTTGTCTCTGTTATTGTTCCACCTTATCTCAAGGAAGGTCCAAATTTGATCCCCGAGCAACAAAATGTGTCTTCTTAGGCTACCCTCATTCCCAAAAGGGTACACAGTCATGGACGTTACCTCTAAGAAAATATTTGCATCCAGGAATGTCATTTTTTATGAAAGTCAGTTTCATTTTGCTACATCTTCTACCTCATCCTCTCAACTCTTTACTCCTTCTCATTCTTATTTTGATGATACTGATCAAAGTCTTTCTCCCCTCACTTTCCATAATCACATATTTTCTTCTGTTCCTCCACCACCTTGCTCTCCTAATGTTGTTCATCCTCCTTCAACAGACCTTGTAATCCCTCCTATCCCTTCTCTACGAAGATCAGAAAGGCTTTCTCACCAACCAGGTTATCTTAAGGATTTCATATGCTTATCTCACTAATGTTACTGAATCGTGTTTTGCTTCCCCTCCTCCTACTTAAGTGTTTTCTTTTAATACATTGTTTGTTCCTAATCAACAAACTTTCAAATCCCTCACCAATTTTACTGAACCAACTAGTTACTCTCAAGCTGCCGCACACCCTGAATGGGTATCTGCTATGGCTGCAGAAATTGCAGCTCTAGAACTCAACGACACTTGGGAAGTTGTTTCACTACCTCTAGGAAAGAAGGCTTTACCTTGCAAATGGGTATTTAAGATCAAACTTCTTTCCGATGGTTCAATCGAAAGATTTAAAGCTCGAATGGTGGTGAGGGGGGATATTCAAAGAGAGGGAATTGACTACAATGAGACCTTTTCTCCTATTGTCAAAATGACAACCATCAGAAGTCTCTTAGCAGTGGCAGTAAAGAAAGATTGGAAAGTTTCACAATTGGACGTCAATAATGCCTTCTTACACGGTTCATTAGAGCAGGAAGTTTTCATGAAATTCCCACCTGGGCTTATTCCAACATAATCTAACCATGTTTGTTTCCTTAAAAGGTCTTTGTATGGTTTGAAACAAGCTTCTCGACAGTGGTATTCTCGACTTGATGGTGCTCTCAGTTACAAGGGGTAGACTTCGTCTTTGAATGACTACTCTTTGTTTTGTAAAATATTCGCAGGCCTTATCTCTATTATTGCAGTTTATGTGGTTGATATTCTTTTAACTGGTGATGATCTTCCTGAAATTGCTGCAATCAAGTCTTTTCTCAATGCTAAATTCAGGGTAAAGGATTTAGGGGACATCAATTATTTTCTTGGTTTGAAAATTATTAGAGAGAATCAAAGTTTTATCATCAGTCAACACAAAATTTCTCTTGACTTTCTCAAAGAATCTGATACTTCAAATGTTTCCTTTGTTACTTCCCCTTTGGATCCCTCTAACAAACTACATGCAGATGCTGATATACTGCTTTCTGATCCTACAACTTACAGGCATTTAGTAGGGAAATTGAATTATCTGACATATACTCATCCAGACCTTGCTTTCCCGGTATTGAAACTCGGTCAATTTATGCAGCGGCCATGCCACTCTCATTTCTCTGTTGCTCTTCGTGTATTGAAATATTTGGCTTTGGATCTAGGGTAAGGGATTTTCTTATTGTCTGCTCCTTCTCTATCTCTAAATGTTTTTTGCGATGCCGCCTGGGCATTTTGTAAGGATTCTCGTCGGTCGATCTGTGGATTCTTCATTACCCTTGGTGGTTCCCCCATCTCATGGAAATCGAAGAAGCAAGCTTCTATTTCCGTTTCTTCAGCAGAGGCAGAATACAGGTCTATGAGAAAAGTCACTGTCGAGATCACGTGGCTCATCAATTTACTGGAGGATCTTTCAGTCTCACCATCATTACATGTTCCTATTAACTCCGATAGTCAAGTTGCGGTTCATATCGCTCACAACCCTGTTTTCCATGAGAGGACAACAATATGCATTTGGATTGATCTCGCTTCAGTTTGTTCCTTCAAAGCTCCAGCTCACAGATATTTTCACAAAGCCTCTTTCTGGTGCCTCCCATCATAGCATTTTATCCAAGTTGGGGGTTTCTTCTCTCTCCTCCAACTTGAGGGAGGATGTTGGCAAACAGAATTCACACTCATCAATTAGCTGCAGAAAGAAAGAAATGAAAAAGAGCATGTGAGCAACACACTGTATCAGCACGTGAGGGAATAAAATTAGTTAGGTTGTTAGAATAATTCTACAAGATTTAGACAAGTGTACAACTGAGATTTTTCTGTATTTTTCTTTTTGCTTATTTTCCTGCATAGAATACTTGTATATATAGATTGAAGATAATGATCAATAGATTATCAGAAAAATTTCACAAACGTCTCCTCCATTTCTTACACTAACTTATGAGGGAAAGATTGTTCAAATCCAGATAAAAAGACCACAGATCCATTCCTCTTCTAATGTGGAACTTTACCCACGTGTGTGGACATGTGGAGAAAAAAATATCATTATTGAAAAATAGAATATTAGCTATAGAACTTTTCAATAATCATCAATTAATTCATCGATAAAAATCTTCTAATTAAATAAAAATTTTCTTGTAAATTATCGCTAATTAAAAGCTAAACAGGATCAGGTTGAAATTTTATTTTATAGCTACTGTATTAGTTAATTCCTTGTATTTTTTTTTATTAATTATGTATGGAAGTTGAGAGCATTTTGTGGAAACTAGTGCAAGAAAAAGCTCTTTTTGTTTGTTCCTTTTTATATCGACCAATTAATCTAAAGTTACATAGAGTAAAATAAGTTTTTAATTATGTGTAGATAAATCTTATTGATCTTATCACATTTTTTAATGTCGAGCAAGATAAAATTACAATTACTTTGTCAACCACCTTCTTTCTTTAATTGTTCCTATTGTTTTTTTTTAAATAAAAATAAAAATGCTTTGTTTTTTAAATCATGATGAATATAATAAGGTTACGTTAGAGCACTTAGTTTCAAAGGGGTCCCAAAACTGTTATGATGGCTTGGACATTAGAATCCCATGGGTGGGTTCTCGAATATTATAAAGGACCCCCTTTGTCACATCATTTCATTTGGTCGTACCAAAAAGTAAGTTTTAGAATTATTATTATTATTCGGCGTTCGATCAATATTTGTGTTGAAGTTTGATTAAAATTGAATTTAGGTTGAAAGTTTTACATTTGAGAGAGGAGATAAAACACTCCCTAACAAAGATAACTAAGTACCTATAGGGACTTGAATCCGAGAGATCTGAGTAAGAATATATCGGATTACTTATTATTTTACTACAAACCCGTGTCGGTAACCTTGTTTCTTTTTGGCCTGGGGAAGGGGGGTGGGTCTTCTCAATTTTTTCCAACCTAGATACGGGAGTCCATGCTAGCACAAGTTTAATACATATTATTTTTTTATTTAAATTTATGTGATATAGATAGAATGATGAGAATTATTCAAACTTTTAAAATGATTTTAAAATATTTTAAATTAGTAATTATAGTAATTTATAATACTTTTTGTGTACTTTCAAAAAATATATTGATGTTATCATTTCATTCCAAATTTAAGCAGAGGAGGAAAATAAGAGAAGATAAGGAAGGATAGTATACTTTTGCTAAGAAGAAATATAAGTAACTAGTTCTCAACTATGCAAAGTATTCATTATGTATATGATATTTTAAAAAGAGTAATTTATACCTGTATCAAATATATATATATATATATATATATATATATAGTTTATATCACTCACAGATTATCATGGAAATATATTCATAAGAATTAAGAAAAATAGATACACAATGATATACATAGTATATACATTTGGAGTTTCAATCTAAAATGTAGCTCAAATCATCTTAAAACGAAGTAATTTCAGGTCCTTTCCGACTTATTTAAGAGCTCAAAAGTGCTGATTTCACGTATTCTAAAAAAATGTAGAATTTTAATTTAAAATAGAAGTTGTGATTCGTTGGGTTTCATATTTTTTTTATTTTTTTGTAAAAAGCTCATGATGCAGAATAGTAACATTTAGCCTGTATATGATAGTATAACTATAGTTTAAGAAAATTATAATTTGCGGTTATGGTTTTTCCAATTTTGTTATTCATCTGATTTGTATGAATTCAAAATTTTGTATATGCTTATTCTAACTATTCGAATGTGATTTATGAAAAATTCATATTAACTGATTCTGTTTATATATTGGCAAGCGAAATATACAAACATAATTCTGAAATATTTCTAAATATATAAATTAAAAATTTGTATATACATTTACCCTATATATGTATATTCATAAACGAAATATATAAAAAGACAAAATTATATAAACAACCTCTGTAGCAAACAAAATTATAATTATGAAGCGCAATTTTTACTTCTTAAAATGTTGAGGTGCAATCCTTCAAACCAATGCAGGCCAAAAAAAGGTCTTTGGATGTATTGACCACACTTTCTAAAAAGGGAAATTTCATATATGGCAAATTAAATTTATGAAATAACACTATAAGTGTATAGTTCACATAATTACATTCTATGGGTATAGTTTAGTTTGTTATCTAGCTTTTAATTTGTATAAAATATTTTTTAAAAAAATTGTACTATATTTTACTTTTCTATTAAATAGTAAATGTAGCCCTAAATACGATAACAAACATTGAAATAATTCCATGATTTAAGCTAAACATTGAAAATAAAATATTTTCTCAAGAAAGAATTCTATAGTGATAGAAAAACTATACAAACTTGTTTTCGAAAAACTAAACTCTTTAATGTGTATAAAGTTTATATACGAGTGTAAATAAATTGAATATAAATTGTTTAATTTGTACCAAATTGTAAAGTAATTATTACATACATATGCAAGTAATTATATGTGTATAAAATAGAAATATGAATATAGTACTTGTATATACATGAATTTCTCAAGCAGTTTTATATATAATAACGTAAAATACAAAAAAAAATTGTAATATAAAACAAATTATTACACAAATAATTGTACCAGATTTTTTAAAATAATTACTTATATACATATATATTTAGTTGAATATACAAAAAATTGTATATGTATAAAAGAAAGTTTATATACGAATGTAAATAAAATGAATATAAAAATATACAAAAAATTATATATGTATAAACAAAGTTATATACGAATGTAAATAAAATGAATATCACTTGTATTTGTATAAATAGAAATATGAATATAGTACTTGTATATACACAAATCCCTCAAGCAGTTTTGTATATAATAATGTAAAATACAAAAATTTTGTTTTAAAACAAATAATTGTATCAATTTTTGAAGTAATTACTTATATACATATATAAATAGTTGATATACAAAAAACTTAAAATATAAATATAACAACACAAATACCTTTATATATATAATAATTTGATGTAGAAACAACTATATATACAATATTCAAGCAAGTAATTCTTATGGATGGAGATGAATCTTTCATTCTGATTTTCAAGAACTTGCAATTTGATAAGAAAAAAAGACCTAATATATATATATATATATATGAAAAACTAAGATGTATAATACATATACAATTGTTGATGAAGGAATTATTTTTTTTAAAAAAAAGATTCATGGATTAATTTTGGCGATTACCTGCGAAAATTAAGAGCAAGACGAAATGGAGAACGTGAAATCTTTCTTGAAATTCAAAATAGAGTGGGGGAGTGATTTTAAGAAAAAAAATATGTAATGGAGATAGGAAAGATAAAATAAATTTTGTATAAAATTATATATAGAAAATAATAAATAAGTCTTTTACTGGTCTACAAATAGAAAATGGGTCCCATTAATTATGACAAAAAAATAAAACTATAATCACTGAGAGTAAATAAACTAAAATATACCCTTATTATTAATTACTAGTTTGTCATCTCACATAATTTTTCCTTCTAAAATCAGAGTTATTAGTATTTTCAGCCCAAATCACAATGTTCTTAGGAATTCAGTAAAGGGCCAACGAGCAGTTGGGCCTGGACGGCCCAAAGGATATTTTCAGAAAACACACATTGTTAAAGAGGATTGAATTGTTGCAAATTTTCAGAACTTAATTAGGCCATGGCGTCATGCCCAAACTTTTCTTCTTGGCCAAATTTCCACAAATAACCATTATAATAAACTTAATTATATTTCATAACTAAAGTTACATTTATAAGGATTGTAGCTACTGTTTAAGATGTCTCATCTGTATAACACGTGAGTTTGTATAATTCACTGGTAAGTTTATATAATTCGCTCAGTTTATATAATTTGCAAGTAAGTTTGTATAATTGAATTATTTTTGTATAAAATCAAAATAATAAATTAATACAAATACAAACATTTGAACTTTAAATAGCTATAAAATTTATATTATACAAAAATTCTACAAATTATTTTATACAAAATACAAATAATTATATTATGCAAATTACAAACTATACAAATTAAAATATTAAATCGTATAATTATAGCTAAAAGAAGATGACGAATTATAATTAAGACAAACTATAACTATATTAACTAATATATATTTATTTATCTCCGAATATTTCCATCTCGAAACATCTCACCAATAGCAAGAGGTTGGGCCATTCCAAAATCAAGACAAATAAAATGTTTTTCTCTTCACTTTATAAAATCATTTTATTTGCGCCACTTTTCTTCGTAAAATGAAATGGATAAATCCCTTCTCGTTCAATTAAAGGAACACCTTTTCTTAGATTACGTAAAATTATTACTTAGAATTTCACCGATTTCATAAAAATTATTGAGTTATACATTTTAATAAAAACAAAGTTCCTAATATGGAAACGCAATACAAAATTATTTTTAAAACTAGATAAACAAGTCATGTGAAAAGTAAAATAAAACAAGTTTGAAAAAAGGTTAAGATATCGTTAATTGTTATGTAGTTTGATTTACAAAATTTTAAGTACATCCAGTTTTTTAAGTTATTTTTACGAGCTATGAGATTTTTGGACATCCTTCGTAAAATTTCTAGCTACGCCACCGATTGACGATAAATCAAACAACCAATCGAAGCATCCTAAAAACATATTATTAATATAGTTTGGCCAAACAACCTAGATATTATAATTAAAAAGACATAACTATAAAATATGTTAGAAGAAAATCTCCCATAAACAAAACTCTCTAAATGACTTCATTGTGGATACTCTTGTTTTTTTAGTACGAAAAGAATGTCTACAATTTATGAAATTCCAAATATTTCCTACATAAAATGAATAATTTAAATATAGAAGAGAATTGAAATTTTCTTTTTTAAAATAGATAAAATACTTTGATTTTTCATAAATTGAAATATATTAAGAAAATTCGGACAAAATTATATAAATAATCATTCTTTTTTGAACGAACTAAAAAAGAAAAAAATCAAAATAAATAAAAATGAAGCGAGTAACAAATATGACGGGTGAATCCTTTACAAAGTTTATCGCTGCCCTCTTGGTAATCATTGCATTGCCCACAAACCTCAAATTTTAAATTTTGAATTCGTTTCTAAACGTAATCGATATTTTTCTCCCTACTAAATCAGTGAAGAAAATCATTAGTGATGCTGAGGGATTTATTAATGAACAGTGATAGACCCCATCAACAAAGAGGAATGACGACACAAATGGTAGTATGAATGGTGTAGAACAAATCTCTAACATAATATTACTTGTCAGTACTGTATATCAGTATTACTGTATATTATGTATAATAATATCTAAGCATTATGTCACAGCTTGCAAAATTAAAGAGGGACAAAAGCCTCATCAACTGTATTTGTTGGAACATAACTAAACTACCCAACTATATCACTAAATAAATCCAGGCACCAATTTATTTAGATCCATATATCTATCTACCAATATTTAATCCAAAACAATGATGTATATATACATATATCATGTGATGACATATAGTGACAACAACACGTACATGAATATATTATAATATTATATGCGTACCATTACCCAAATTTAAATATTTTATCGATTATATGCAAAATAAGAGAGGTAGGATTACTACTAAAAAATTCAAAAATTAAAGAAATAAATATTTCAAAATTCAAATTAGATTTAACACTTAGTAAGTTTCATCTTATACATATTGTCGTTATTGTTTTAGCAACAATAAATATATTTTTTAGCGACAATAAAGCTATTACTGTTACTTAGTTGCAGCTAAAAATCATTTTTGTTGTAGTGAGTATAATATTTTGAAAAGAAATCTGGAGTATAAGGGCGGAGCTAAAGCTCTAATACGAGTTCGGTCAAACCAAATAACTTCTGTTTGAATACTATATTTATATTCGGAAGCTTATTGTTGATACTCAAAATCATCGTTATAAAATACCAAACCGAAAAAATTAAGCTATTATCGTTACATAATTGCAACTAAATATCATTTTTGGTGTAATGAGTATAATATTTTGGAAAAAAAAATCCAGAGAATAGAGGCGGAGCTAGAAGCTCGGATATGAGTTCAGCTGGACCAAATAACTTAGGTTCGAATATTATATTTGTATTCAGAAGCTTATTATTGACAGATAAAATCATCGTTATAAGATTTCAAACCTAAAAATTAAAATTCTGACTTTGCGATGGTCGAAGTAAGCTGCTTACATGACAATGATGTAAGGGGGTTTGTTAAGTGTCACCTGTTGGGATGGCATACATCAGAAGCAGATTCTTAATTCCTCCCAGCAGTACTGTGAGTGCATTCATTGTAGTGTTTGGTTCTTGGGGAGATATACTCCATATTTCTCTTCAATATCATATTAAATAGCTATTAAGGTACTTGCAAAATTATTTGCCTATGCTGAGGTCATATAGGTCACATTATTTTGTATCCTAATGAATATTGTCTCCAACTTATATACATGCTTTAATATTGATTTGATTTTTGCTATATTCACTCTACCCAACTTTAATTTATGTGTTTTTATCGAAAAATTAAATTATATATATTGATAAAATATTTACTATTGTCTCTCTCTATATATATGGAACACAGGGTTGATAGTCGAGTGGTATGTATATGCTCATTTAAGTTCCTGTGGCCTGTAGTTTGATTCTCGTTATTTTCATTTTCTAACACAAACCCTTTTTTTCAAATCCAATTATATTTAAGAACAAAAGAAAAGTTAACTACTTCCATTTTTCAACACAATCTTCTTCGTATCGAATAAAATTTAAAAATAAAAAATCTATTTGTGTACCTTCCCTTTTAAAGTTTGAATGCTTTTTTAATGAAATTTTGTAACTCCGTCACTAGCTATCATAATTGAGTTACTGCATGTTCATTAAGGCCACTTATAGATACATCCATAAATACAATATAACACTTGCCTTTTCCTTTTACAAAAAATAAAAATTAGGGGTAAGAAAAAGAGAAATGAAGAGGTGATAAGATAAAAAGAGCAAACCCTCACTTTTAAGATAAAATCTAAAATAATCAATTAATTAAAGTATTAAAATTTTTCCGCCTGTCGAAAGAAAAATGGTTGCAATAATATAAAACATTACATAAAATGGAATAAGCGACGGATCAAACATCTTATAAATGAACAACTAATTTTATTTAGTGATAAATTTTTGTAATCGTTAAAAGTCACCAATAAATTAGTGATGATATTTGTAGCTAATTTTGATTATTTTTTGACAGTGTCGTAGGTTTTATTTTTGTTACAAAGCCATATACTAATGGATATATTATTTTTAGATAAAAAAATATTAGTACATGCAATGATGCTACGTAGAGCATATATGTTCTAGGTTGTCATGCATTGCAATGTTATTAAAAGTAAAATAAAATATTTAAATAATTTATTGTGTCGAGTTCGATTATATGTGGAAAAAAATTACATGTAAATTCAAAAGAATATAAATTGAATAGCTTATATAAGTTGATACTTGATAAGTTGGTTGAAAGGAAGTATACATGGAAACCTATCGAACGATATATTTTAAGGATCTTTGTAATTATTTCTCATTGTATTGCTCTAAATTTGTAATTTTAACGATAAATTCACATTAAAGTAAATCTTATAAATTGATTAGTATCAATTTATACATAATATCCAATGTCTTATCTGTAAAAAAAATAAAAATAAAAAAAACTTATATGGACCGCTCTAATTAATTGATTGCTTTACTTTATGTCAATTTCCTCAAATTGGGCTCGTGCAAAAAATTGTGTAATTAAGTTGTTTGTCAACCACATATAAATTTGGTAAGATTTGTCTTCCAAATTGAATCTTATATTTAAGATGTATCTAGAAAGCCAAAACTTTATAAATTAAATATAGAATTAGTTTTCCTTAATTAAAGGGATTCATATAGTAATTATATTTGTTTTTTTCTTCCTTTTCTTATTGTTATTGTTATTACTATTTTGTAAACGAGAAGCAGACTTCATGCTAAATATAGCTTAGCTATATACCATCATTTTAATTGAAACCAATATTTTGATTGATAGGTCAAAAATAATATTCGCTATTAAATACTGAGAACTATATAAAATATTAAAATACTCTTTAATTTTATTATCTTAGACATATTAAATTAAATAAATTGGATATTTTATATTTTTTATTCGATGTCTGATATGCATAGAAACGTAACTATTCTGGCTTAGTGTTGCATAGGGCGTTATGCAAGAGAAAACATTAAGAATTTTTTCATATTCAGAACACGTTGGTGATGAACGCTTTACGCCCTACTTGGTTGTTATTCTCAGGGTGAAATTAATATGAGCTAAATGTATAGGGTAAACACATGTCAAGTGATTAAATCAGATAATTATAAACTGAAGTCAAGATAATTAGTGACTAATTAGCAGTTGATGCACGTTGAGGGTGTACATATTTTTGCGTCAGATAAAGGTACTTTATTAATTATTACATTATTAATCAATATTTGATGGTCCAGAGCTATTATTCGCATTAAATCTGGAGAATAAATGACATTATTTGAATATAGTTATTCTTTCTTTTGTATTTATGAAAATAGTACCAACACTATTTGGAAACACTTTATCACATTCACACCTTAAGTTGCAAAAAATATGAGCATTCAAAAAAAATAGCGTTTGTTCTATTCCGTCCATTTTTTTTTATTCATTTAAATTTGATTATGATATTTTAAATTAATTAAGAACGGTTACTAATTTTCAATGATAAATTTTTTAAATATGATTAATTCTTATTAATAGACATGTAAAAAGAAAAAGTATATACTTTTAATATACTACTTGACAAGTATTTAAAGATGTAATAGTTAATTCAAATCTTCAAATACAAAATTATATAGGTTAAAAATAATTAAGATATATATGTCAAGTTTAATGTGTGATTGAATCGAGTCAAAATATATTAAAAATCAGAAAAATAATAATATTAATCGAAGAGATCGGTGGAGCAATTCACCCCATAGAATTAAATCGGACCAATACTTATGAACGTTAGGAGGAAAAGTCATTTCCACACATTGGCCATTATGAAATCATTCCACGAGTGAAATTGGACCTAATTTTGACTTTTAAGCATCATTCATTATGTTAATATTAATTAACTTATTTCTTATATGTTTAATTACCTTAGTTGAAACAATATGTCTTATTTTTAAAATTTCATAAAAATTCAACTAAATTTTTTTTTAAGAATAAAAAAATAAAATGGGTTGAGACTTGAGAGAGAGTAGCCAACAACTCATGGTTCAATTCCAATTTTTGAGAATTGATATACTCAATTCTAACTAATTTGTTAAGAGTCTAAAGCAAAGTAAATTATTAATATGCACATTTTACTTAGAAAAGATAATCAAGTTATTAAATCCAAGTTGACATAAAAATATAAAATTGGAAACCAAAGTAGTAGAGTAGGGAAGAGACTCTTCTCCCGGACATAATCTCTCCATTTTCGTCATTATCTTTTTTGATACGTGTCATACAAATAATTTTTAATGGCTCATATTTGTTTATATAACTAAAGAATTTTATCATAATTAATATTTCTCTCACTTCCTTTACGTGCTTAGAATCCACTATTCTATGCTTATAGTTTATTTATTCAAACTATTTCTTTTTGTAGCAAATCAAAATAAATTTCAGAATTTTATTTATAATGTTGATTGTGAACACCTAATTTTTTACCAAAATATAAAGAGTCAAACACCAATTTTTTTTAAAAAAGGTTATATTTAAAATAAAATAAAATAATAATAATAAATTGTAAATTAATAAAACTAAGATCAATTATAGTTTAATAATAAAAAAAGAATTGATAAATAGAAGTTGGGAATTTAAGTTATTTGTTAATTATCTAGTTTAAAAATAATAATAATATAGAAAATATTATGAAAATGTATAGAAAAAGAAAAGAAAAGAGGATTCCTAAAGATTTCAAATTTGTTTACTTTATCCTAATTATTCCCAACTTTCTAACTTATTTTACTAAAAAGTCTCATCCCATTAATTTTGATCTTTTTCTTCTTCTTTTTGGACGTTCTTTTTGATTTTTTTTAAACATTTTTTTTTGTTAATTTTCTATTATTATTATTTATTTATTTTAAATCCTTATCTCAACCCCAATTCCCTCAACAATATTTTAAACTAAATCCTAATCCAACTCTATTACTATCCTTTTAATTAGCATCAAACTCTCAGTCAAATTATTATAAAAACACGTTCAGTTGAGAAGAAAAAGACAGAGAGATGTAAACACACATAGACAAATACACAGATACAAATATACAGAGAGAAATATAGAGAATGCACCGAAACTGAGATTGATAGAAACAACCAAACACAAAGAAAAAAAACAAGTTATTTCTTTTGAGAATTAGGTTAGAGTTAGAGATTAGATCGTGATTCCGAATTCGTGGATAACAGCTCGCTCGCTTTTGTGGTATCAATTTTTGCGGCGAGGTAACTATAAATTCTCGCATGATTTAAATAATATTACTTCTATGAAAAGTTGATTTCGATAGCATGAAATACTTCAAATCACATGCATTATATTGATTATTGTTACGTTGTTATTATTATTATGTTTTTTTAGATACATTTTGCAATTTATATCGCTTCATGATATTGAATTGTTGAATTTGAATACATTAATATATCTTTCCGTCTATTTTCATTTTAGAAGTTTTTTATTGAATTTATTGTACACTTGTTAGATTAGGATATAAAAATAATAATTAATAAATGATTTTTTAAAATAAATAAATTATCTAAGTAGAATTCTCATTCAAAGGAGAAATAAATTTTATTTAGAAATTATTATTATAAACTAATAATAATAATAATAATAAAAGAAGAAGAAGTAAAATTGAGAAATTATATAAAGATAACAAAAGAATAAAAGAAAAAACAAAACAAAAAAAAAGAGCATAAAACAACGAAAGAAAAAAAAAAGCAGAACTTTTTAAAACAAAAACAGAAACAGAAAATAAAAAAAAACGTGAAAAATTGAAAAATCAAAAAAAAAAAAAAGAGAGAGAGAAGCACAAAGAAAAATAAATAAATAAAACAAAAGTGGAATAAGAAACTTATAAAAATATACAATTATTAAAGAAAGGATAAAATAAAAATAAAAAATAAAAATAAAACGTAAAAAGAAAGATTTATATAAACTTTCTAAAAGAAAGTAAAACAAATATTATAAATAAACAAAAAAAAACAAAAGAAAAACAGAGCTAATTAAAAAATAAAAACAAAAATTAAAAAATAGAAAAAAAAATAAAAAAGAAACAGTATGTTGTTGAAAAAAAAAATAAAAAAAAAAAAGAAGAAGGGGTAACTAAAAACGTACAAAAAAGAAAAATGAAAAAAAAAATTAAAAGAAAAGAAAAAAACCTTTTTTAAACAGAAATTGTCTTAATCTCTTTAGATTTTTTTTTGCTAGAATTAATTATAAATTTCATAAATTTATCTCTTATTTTGGATCTAATTTTTTTAAAAAAAAATATACAAGAAACAGAAAATAATAAAACAAAAAGAAAAAAATGAAAAAAAAGAAAAAAAAAAAGAAGAGAGAAGCAAAAAAAAATAAAATATAGAGAACAAGAAATCAAAAAAAAAAAGAATGAAAAAAACGTAAAAAAAAAAAAGAGTAACAAAAATTATTAAAAAAATAAAAAAAGGAGAAGAAGACAAATTTTAGAAAATAATCATAAAATAAAAAAAATTAATAAAACAGAAAGTTAATTTTTAAAAAAAAAAAAAAGAAAGAAAGGAAATTAGGAATAAAATAATAATAATAAAAAAAAACAAAAACCTAAGTTTTTTTATAAAAATAAAATAAAAAAAGAAAGATAAAGAGTGAGTTTAGAAGAATGTCAACCAAAATTAAAAATTATTACTTTATTATAAAAAAAATAAAAAAAAATACCAAAGATAATTAAAAAAGAACGTGCAGCATTAAAAAAAATGAAAATTTTTCTTTGTAAAATTAATAGTAAATCTCTTAAAATTTTACCTCTTGTTTTAAAATGTAACTAAAAAAAATAATCTTAAAATTACTCAAACACTAAAATCTCTTTCCTATATAAATTCTACTTTCAAAATATTAGATATTTAAAAATAAATGGATATACCCTGGAAAAAAAAAAGATCATTTCAAATAAATTAGTCAGTTCAAATAAGTTAAACAATAAATTTGAGTAAAAAAAATATAAATATTTTTATTATTAAGTTAAATAATATAATATTCAAAATTAAGTCTAGTCATATCAAAGTCAATGAAGCGACCGTGCTAGAACCACGGGACTCGAGGGGTGCCTAACACCTTCCCCTCGGTCAACAGAATTTCTTACCCGGATTTTTGGTTCGCAGATCAATAAAAAATAGAGTCAAATTTCCTTTTGATTAGGGATTTAAATAAGGTGACTTGGAACACCAAAACTCAATTCCAAGTGGCGACTCTGAATAATAATTATCCCTTTTCAAAATGTCACTTTAATTGGAAAAACTCTTTTTTCTTTTCAAAAAATAAAAATCAAAAAAATTAAATTATTGAGAGAATAAAAAGGGGCGTGACAGATGGCGACTCCGCTGGGGATCACTAACTAGAATTCGAGCTTTAAATATTGATTTATGTATGACTATGATTTATATATTTATGTTTTTGGATATTGTATTTATTTAACTTAATATGCTAATTATTTATTTATTTAATCTTTTGATAATATTTGAATTGGATTATAACTGTTCTCTCATTTAAACATTCCGAGTCTTCTATAATAATAATAAGAGGGAATTGCGACTGCGCACCCCGCTTTTATCAAGATAGCCAGTGGATCTTTGATCCATGGAGAAGGATTTTAGTTACACATATTTAGGATATGGAGCACCCATGCACAAAGCCGGAAAGCGCTGCTACCGGTAAATTGCTACTCCCTAACTCGAGTTGTCTGCTCGTGTTAAAGCCAGTCTAGATACTTTTTTTCCATGAGTTTAAGGTTGGTAACTGAAACCAAATATGGTAGTTCCTAATAGACTTCATTATTCGAATCATTTGCATATGATTTAATGAAAGACTCTACATGTGATCCGATCTATCTAGATAAGTAATCAATTTACCATTTTTTAAATTAAAATCAGAACAATAGAAAAAAAATCTTTTACAATGTTAAGTTCACAAAAAGAAATTTTAAAAGTTTTCTTATATCACTTTGAACGAAAAAAAGAGTTGCATTTGTCAACAAATTTCTAACAAAAAAATATTTAAGTTTTTATTCTGAACGAACTACGCACACCTGATTCTCACCTTGATGAGATACGTAGGCAACCTTCCTTGGGTTCGGTGATCCTTATTTAAAAATTAAAAAATTCAAAAAAATATCTTAATTATTATTTAAAAATTAAAAAATGAAATAATATGTGTATATATTAAAAAGGAAATTTTTCCTTAAAAAAACATATTTTTACTTATATTTTGGAACTACGTTAGACCTGATTCTTGTTTTAACAAGATACGTAGGCAACCTTATTGTGAGGTTCGGTCCAACCGAGAAAAAAAATCCTAAAATTCTAGTCACATAAACTGGGGCAAAAAAAAAGATTTTTTTTCTTTGACTTGGTTGGTAACAACATGCTTAGGATTATGCATAAGAAAAAAAAGTGCTAAACTATTTGGTAAGACATATCAACTTTGTCGTGAACTATAGACTTCTATTGACATCTCTTAATACATTTATGTCATACTTGAGAAATTATCTTGTTTAAAGTTATTGATAAAATAAATTTGACCTCATTGTTTCAAATGCATTGTGTGGTGAGCTTTACGACGTAAAATTCAAAGTCATGATTTTGCTGATCTAGAACTTGGCCCGAATGTTGGTTGAGACGAAATTTTGAACAGCATTTAACTTGAGAAAGGATTATAGGCTTTCTTTGAATCGATTGTGCCTTTCAAGCCTACCGAATGACATTTATCTACAGAACTCCCATTTCGACCCTGAAAGCTTTTTATTTGAATAACCATATCTTAGCATATACCTTTTGAGTGTAAAAATGCACTAATCCCTTTATCTCACGTCCTTGAGCGCACTATGAAATATCAATATAACATCAAAGACCTAAGTTAACAAAGTGAAAAAATTCAAATATGTCCAAAAAAAAAAGATAGAACGAAAAATGAAAAAAAAATCTCCAACAAAAAGGAGAGAATATCAAAAAAATGAAGAGAGAGAAAAAATGAAAAAGACCTTACAAGAAAACAAAGGTCAAATGCAAAAACGAAAAAAAAATATCAAAAGCATCGTGCGAATTCTAAGGAGGAAGTAGTCACTTTATCTCAAATGAATATCCTACCTTTCCCTAAGACTACATTACAAGCCAATGACAAGTCCTATTTAATCTCATTTTTTATGTTCTCATTGTTGACACCCAATTTTGACCCGCGTCAGTGTGAGTTAATTGGTTTTATAAATCTTGCGAAAATAAGATAGATGTATATATATACATATATGTATATACATATATGTATATGTATATGTGTGTATCTTAAAGTTTCCCTTCCTCCAGCCCATTTCCCTTTTGTTTATTTTCAGCCCACCCCATTTCTCTTCCCCTTTTCCAGCCCAACGCCCAGGCCCAATCCCTCAAGCACAAATTCCCTCTCAACCCAATCTAATCCTCTTCAGCAGCCCAACACCCTTTTCCATTTATTTTCTTTAACCCAACCCACACTCAACAGCCCAAAACTTTTAAAATACCCAAACCCATTTAACCCCGACCCAGCCCTTCGACCCGGCACCCGACCCAACCCATCTCCCCCTCTTTCTTCCTCCCCTTTCCTTCATCCCAACAATTCCCAAGAAACACAGAAAACGCCGGAAACCCAGAGAAAAACGCAGAAAAAACGGTACTCCAGAAAACGCAGACCTACGAGACCTCCCCCTCCCCCAACGTCTCCTTCTTCACCCAGCGTACCGTTTACAGCGCTTTCGGCGGATGGCAGACCTGTGTTTTCGGCTGTAGCAGACCTGCGTTTCGTCCTTGCAGCGCGAAATCGATCCACGTCTCCTTCAAGGACGATTGGAGCCATCCCTTCCCCTTTTTCCGTTTCCAAAAGGGCGAATTTTTCAGAAAAAGGGGGTGGCTCCATTAATGGAAGGATTTTCAAAATTTGAAATCAATGTCACGTTCCCGCCCTCCCTCTTCCGAAAACCCCTAATATCCCCCCTATATAAACCCTTTTCGTCCTCAAGAAAAGGGGTTAGGTTGTTGAGGGTTGGAATTTTCGGAGTTCAAAATTATTAAAAAACTTGGAGAGTTTTTCACGGAAGAGGGGGCATTTCGGGGTTAGCAATTTTGGTTGAGAAATTTGGGTTCGGAAAGCTCGGAAGAGGATTTTTCAGAAAGATTTTCTTTCTGTTGGAAAAATTTCTTGTTTATCGCTCAACCCATAGCAGAATCGTTAGTTGGGAAACTGATTTCAGGCTTCATCGGTGCGCGATTGTGATATTCCGCTAGACGCCTTCGCTGTGGTTCGAGGTTGGTTTTGGAGGTGTAAGCTCATTGCTGCTGCTCGTCCTCTGCTCGTACTCGTCCCATTTCGCTGCTCGAAAGAGGTACATTCCTCGTTTTATCTTCTGTTTTCGAAATAATATCTGTTGTTTGGAGTTTGATGTTGTATTATGGCTGGTTTCTCTGAGTTTTCTTGTTTTCACGTTGTTCCCTGCTTCTTCTAAGTTCGTTGTGGCATAGTCATAATCATCTTATCGTATCAATATTACTTCGTTATGTTCTGAAGAGCCATGGCTTGATAAAATATGCGATGTCACATCCTTTATATTTCCCCTCTAGAGTTAGATGAGTGAACGAGATAGCCTAGTATCGAGGGATGGATTTGTATGCTCGTAAATACCTTGTTGGATTCACTTCTGTCTATATGTTTTTTTTTTCTCCACGAATTTATGTTCCCTCGTTGGCTCGCTATGTTGTTTCTGTCAACGGCATGCTTTCCCTGTTGTTAGTTTAAGGTTGTTAAACTTCGTACGTGTGAGTGTTGGGTGAGTTGCTTAAGGACTGTTGCTATTTCCTGTTCAATATATATATATGTGCATATACATGATGGTCATTACTCATAAGTCTTCTCTGTGTGTATTGGAAGTCTTAACTCGAGCGAGGTTTGCTTCGTCTGTTAAATCTGCATTGGTTTTTTTTATTTTGTTTTGACACGTCCTAATTAAAAATAGTAGCTAATGGTTAAGTCATATGATATATTTGAGTCATAAATATTAAATTCTATGTACTCAAGATTTGATTTAGCAATATGATTGTAACTAAATGTTATACGCTTGTATGCTTATGGTTTCTAGTCACGGAAGTTGGTTTTGCTGGTTTTTTTTTAGGGATATTTGATTAGTATTGCATGTTAAAGAGAGCCTTGTTGTGCTCGTGAATTTCGTTATTCTAGTTATTTGTTTAAAAATGTCAAATCTCATTTCTTTCGTTTGTGGCATGTAAATCTGTTCGAGTTCGCCATGAACTCTCCTTCTTTGCATATCGAGAGAGTCGTAAAGACTCACATCTTCCCTATCATCAAGTCAATCCACGGCATGGCAGGAAGACGTTCGAGATTCCATGAAGATCGAAGATAGTCAAAGGCTTTGGATTTAAAAGCCTCTTTATTTTATACCTTTCGTATTTATTTTGTAATGGGCATAAGCCCTTGTTGCTTTCTTTCTCGTATTTATTTTATATGTTTAGATTAGGACAGGTTAAAATGGGTTAAAACCCAAAAGCAGGTGGGTCCAAAATTCGGTCAAGGCGAACAGAATCCGAATTTGGACCCAAAATCTCTCTCTCCCTCTCTCTCTCTTTTCTCGTTTCACTACTTGTTTTGTTTTGAACGACGTTAGCTTAGGATTAGAAACTCCAAACCCCACCGAACGCCTTTTACTTTATCGAAATTAAAACGTAAAATTGAAACTTTAAAGATAGATGTTTATGTTTGAAAATTGCTTAGAGTCAAAAGTTTAAAAGTTTTAACTTTTAATGGAAGCTTAAACAATAAGTGTTGAAAAAAAAAAAAAAAAAAAAACTTGTAACTCGTTTGGATGAAACTTTAAAGAAATTTAACTTTTGAATAGATTTGCAAAATTACAAGATAAATAACAAATGTTTCAAATTTGTAAAGTTCGGCTAAGAAATTTTTGATAAAGTTTTAACTTCGACTTGTGAAAATTAAAACAAAATAGTCAAATAAGTTAGTCGTCGGAAAACCGTATTAACGGAGTATCTTAGGTGCCTTAAACACCTTCCTAAGATACTAATAGGAATCCCGAACCCTAAAATGTTTCAAAATAATTTTTCTGTTAAGTTGTTTAGAAACGAAGTTTTCTTGATTTTTCTTAAAAATTAAGTGGCGACTCCTAAAAGTCGAAAATACCCTTTAAAATAAACTCTTTTCGAAAATATCCTTTTTTTCGATAAAACAGAAATGGCGACTCCGCTGGGGACTATTTGGAGGATTCTAACCTTAAGACTAACTTGTTTGACTAATTGTGATAATTGTTCACTTGCTTAAATACTTTAGTTTTCGAATAATTGCATTTCATGGCATAACTTCCGCCAAACGGCAAATAGACTGCATTAGGAAACGGAAGTTACGCGGCTTACCGCGACTTCTCTCAGAAATACCTCAAAAAATCATTTGGGAGTATCGAATAAATAGTTGGAATGCGGTCATCCGACGTTATTCGATAGCTCCACCCCGATGTTTGTCCGACTCGGGTAACCGTCTATTTGAAAACAATTCTAGAAAAGCCTAAGTTAGAGCAAAACCAAAACCAAAATTAGGCATCAGCCTAGGATGACTTAATACCCAAGGCGTATTAAGTCCATTTTAGTAGAAAACCACCAAAATCGCGTCTAAGGTCTTCGACCTCACGACGCATCATGTTATTTGACATTCGAAAGTGTATGTGTGAAAACCAACTTGGGGGTAGGGGAAAGTCTAACGGGTTTCTGTTTTGCAGGTATGGACCGCTTCCCCAAATTCAACATGGTCATCTCAGCGCCACCCAAACTAACAATGTGGCACAACGACTTAGACGGAGATCATAGGCGGACTCTCAACAAGTATGTAGGGGCCTTGACCGAGCTAATCAACATGAATGGTTGGCCAGAGTTGATAGAGATACTCACGGGGTATTGGGACAGCCAAAGAATGGTCTTCCGTTTTGGAACGGCCGAAATCACCCCTACATTAGAAGAGATAAGGGATTGCATAGACACCGTGGGAACGGGCCTAGAAAGAAGAGCCCGAAAACAAGAGGACGTGTTTATCCCCAACAAACCTTCCGTTGAGGACATCTCGGATTGGTTAGGACTAAGAAAAGATTTCACTTATTGGTGTCAAGATTCCCACATAATGTTCAGAGATCTGTACGTTAGATTTGGACACGCGAGTTTCTATGCCGCGTATAATCGGGAATTTAGAATTTCCTACAGGGAGTGGAACGAGCTCCGCCCATTGGCGTTTGCCATAGCCTTGTTGGGAACAACGGTCTTCCCGCACGGCCCGAGCCTGAGTATCAACACCAGAGTCATAACACACGTCCAGACGCTATTCAAAGGGTACGAGAATCAAGGAACGACAAAGTACTACTCCGTAGCCCCGGTCATATTGTCAGACATATATCGCGCTTTGGGTAAGTGCAAAGAGGGACATCGGTACTTCCAGGGCTGTAATCTGCTCCTCCAATGGTGGATTCTCAGCCACTTGGCGAAGCGTGCCAGAACTCGAGAACTGCACACTCTCGACAACAAGAACACCCTCAAGGACTTGAACGACTTGTTATTCTGGGCAAACATGAACAATCGGAAGACGAGAGGGAGATGGGCCCAAATTTTCTCCGAGTTGAGAGAAGAGGACCTCCAATGGATGCTCGACCGCTTCATATCCAAAGAAGTTGTCGTAGAAAGTCGAAGATGTGTCGTGCTTCCTTTACCCGGTATCCGAGGGATCCGCCCTTACGCGTCGTTTCGAGTCTTGCGACAGTTCGGAAGAAAGCAGACTGTGCCTAGAGAAGCGTATTATGGTGCTTATGTATATGACATCGGGGACGACAGGGTGGACGACGCTACAGAGATGCTCAGAGAATGGAAGAATGCCAATCGCATGGGCAAAGACAGTATCGCCCCTGACCGATTCAACGCTGGATGTGACGAAGGCTACAAAGCATGGTTGAAGAGGGATATACAAAACATCTCCCTTCAAATTCCGCGTAGCTTTCGTAGTGTGACAGACAAAGAGGCCAAAGCAGAGGCCGAATTACGAGAATTAAAGGAAGAAGCTAATGAGGTCTATGCCAAATTCGTAGAGAATCAAGACGCACTCGAGAGGGCAACTCGAGAGATCGAGAGACTGAAGCAAGGGTATGAAGAGTTCGACAACTGGATCCAGCAGAAAATTGAGAGGATGCGATACGAGAGCCTGGAAGACAAAGGGCGTCTGGGCGAAGGCTTTCTGTTGATGCTGAGGTACATGTTCCAACAGCACAAAAACCAGAAAAACGACGACGGAGCGGGATCGTCCGGAGCAGCATAGTGGATATCGCCCCTACGCGGGTTTTTCCTTGTTGTATTCGCATTGCTTTAGCCCCTGCGTGGGCCCAATGTTATCGCACTTTCTAAATAGCCCCTGCGTGGGTTTGTTTTTCCCTTTTAAAACGTTTCACTCATTGTTAAGTATTATTTTTGGGGGGAATCACTTGACTGGTTTAAATTCACACGTACATCATTCGAATGCGTTAGGCCTACCCTTGGCACAAAGGGTCCCCATGCATGATTAGGACGCGTTACCTATGTGCACTTAAATGCTTATGTGTTACGTTGCTTTGAATGAAGATATTGTAAAACCACTCCAAGCCCAAAACTCTAAAGAGTATACAGAAGCCACTATTAAAATGTCCGACCAAAATTTCCGAGTCTCTAGTTTCTCACGCAAAATCCATCTCCCACCACAAATCCTAAATACCGCTCTATCATCCCAGGGAAGTTGAATCACCGCTATGGACAAAGGCAAGAACGTCCAGACGGAGCTCACTGAGGAGGAACTACGAAGAAAGATCGAACGAATCACTCGAGAGATTCAGAGAGTTAAAGAAGAAGGACTCAAAGTAGACGTGACCACGGCGATCTACAAAGCTGCGGTCACAACCTTGGATGAAGATCTGGCGTCACAGATAAAGAGAAAGAAGGAGGTTGAGATGGAAACCGAAAGCCTAAGGAAAAGGTTGAACCTGCTTCGTTTGGAGATACACGAAGGAAAGGCGAGAGAAGCGAAAATAGATATCGAGACTGTCGTGTCGTTGGCCAGAAGTGCGGCACTCGACGAAGAATTGGCAACCCATAGCAACTTAAAAGGCGGAAAACGTCCCGCCCGTGAATAGGGAACAGATAACAGTAGCCCCGGCTATGAAGTAATTGAGGAGGACGATGAAGAAGAAATCGTCTACAAGCCTCCATTTCCGACTGTCTGAAAGGAAAGGAATGACGCAGCCACAAGACAAGAAATCGCCAAATGTTGTTTTCCAGAAATTTCAATGTTGTTTTCCAATTCCCTTGTAATCACAATGAAAGAATGAATGAAAAAATTTTCATCCTTGTATTCGAACTACGTTGGGCCTGAATTCTCCTCGTGAGATACGTAGGCAGCCTTTCCCGGCCCGGCCCCTATCACCAAAAATTTTCATTCTCCTCCGTGTTTCGGAGATACGAAGATAAGATCAACGGACGACGAAAAGCAGCTGCAAGAAAACCATAGCTCAACGTGATTCAGCTTTCCCGAGATGACGTCAAAACAAACAAATTCCTGTTTGTTCAAAATATATTTCCGTCCTCATTCGCGGGTTAAGATATCCTCAAACAAAATGACTTGTGTGTTTATCTGTTTTATGTGCGATATTATGCATTTTGTACTCCGGATATGCACTAACAAATTTGCCTTTGAGTTGTTTTTACATCACAGGTACCTCTTACTGATCTGTGTCGATAAAGCTGGTAGATCACCACTACTTCACCAGATCGAAAGGTCGCGCAGATTCCTTCCCCAGATCAAACGCAAATACAGACATGGGCGACAACAATGAACAAATCAGCCTCACAGATGTCGTGGTGGCTCAGCCCACCGCGGCAGAGCAGAATGGGCTTATTGCGCAGCTGATGCAGCAAATAGCTGACATGAGGGTAGAGATGCAACGGAGGCAAGACACTTCTCCGCCCGGGTTTGGCCCCAACTTTCTCGACGCGAGACCTCCTACATACTTCCCCTCGCCCAACTCGGATCCTACTCAGCACCGTCCATCGACACCCGTGCATAACCCCTCCAGAATAGATATAACCACCCAAAACCCCCAATACGCGTCAGTCTCCTATCAGACTCCCTCACCACTCCCAGACAATCCTCCACAAATACCACCACACCCCCAAAGCATTCCAATAGCCCCATTACCCCAAAATCAAACCCAAAATCCCGCCGCCTTCAATTCCCAAACACCGCATCCCCACTTTAACCAAAATACCAATCCACAAAATTTTCCGCAAAATTATCAAACCGCACAGAACGTTCCAAGCCCTTCCATAGCTCCACCCCTCCCCAAAAGAACCACTTTTCAAGTCCCAATCCCAGTCGAGCATGAGGTGCACGGCTCCGAGTTGGACCACTATGAGGAACAAGAGAGAGAGTGGAGGTCGAGGGAAGAAGCAAAGGTAGACATAAAGGAGGAGATCCGGAAGGCAATGAGGGAATTGCAATGTACTCCAGACATCGCTGGGTTAAGCTACGCAGAACTATGCATCCACCCAGACTTGAACCTGCCTGAAGGGTTCAAGATCCCGAAGTTTGATACCTTCGGTGGGGCGGGCAACCCCATGGCACACCTCAGAGCGTACTGTGACCAACTCGTGGGAGTTGGCAAAGATGAAGCCTTGCTAATGAGGTTATTCAGCCGGAGCCTGTGCGGGGAAGCTTTGGAGTGGTTCACATCCCACGAGACTCGACAATGGCCCAGTTGGAGTGCACTGGCTAAGGAGTTCATCGACAGATTCGCGTACAACGTCGAAATAGTCCCTGATCGGTACTCCTTGGAGAAGATGAAGCAGAAGCCCACAGAAAGCTATCGCGAGTTCGCGTAAAGATGGAGGAAGGAGGCAGCGAGGGTGAGGCCTCCAATGACAGAGAAGGAGATTGTGGAGGTGTTCGTGCGGGTGCAGGAGCCCGAGTATTATGACAGAGTCATCTTATTAATCGGCGCCAAGTTCGCCGAGATAGTCAAGGTGGGTGAGACTATTGAAGATGGCCTGAAGTCGGGGAAGATAGCCCGAGTGTCTGCATCACCTGGGTCTTCCGGACTGGTAAGGAAGAAAAGAGAAGAGGTTAACGCTATCTCACACGGGGGAAGAAAGGCCCCCAGAAACTTACCACGTCCCCAAGGCCGCCCCTACCCTCCATCACAGCCTCATCAAGCCTACCGTCCAAACTCAAATCATTCCAGCCACTACAATGCCGGCCCCACTTATCCAGAAGCCCATATTGTGTCGTATCAGAATCTACCCCCGATTCCCCAAAATTTTCCAAACTACCCCCAAGCCTATCAATTCCCTCCCCACTACCTGAATGTCGCTCCCAGCTGCGCTAATGTACAGCCAAGCTATCAAGCGCCATTCCCCGCATATCAAATACAAACCCCAGCATATCAAAGCCCCCATCCAAATTACCAAGCCCCAAGGCCAAACCACCAAACAAATCCCTACCCCAGAACCCAAGCTCCACGACCAAACGCCCGCAATTACCAACAAGTCCCTCCCCCACAGCAGGGCGGGTATGATTTCCCTCGCCCCAGGTCTGAGAAGAAGCCCTCCAGAAGCTTCACCGTGTTGGCTGAAAGCAGAACTAAATTGTTCGAAAGGTTATCCGCGGCTGGATACATCCACCCTGTGGGCCCTAAGCCCGTGGATGTCCATTCCAGATTCTACAGACCGGAGCAGAGATGTGCTTACCATTCCAACAGTGTTGGACATGATACAGAAGATTGTATCAATCTCAAGCACAAGATCCAGGACTTGATTGACCAGGAAGTGGTCTCTCTTCAGCCCGCGGCGCCAAACGTCAACACGAATCCGTTGCCAAATCATGGGGGTGGAAACATCAACATGATAGAAATTGACGATGATGAGCGTGAAGCCAAGAGAATTACTCCTATTGTTCAGGAAGACTTGGAGAGGGCTGTCGCTTCTTTGAGCGTCAGGGAGAAAGGAGAGTTTGTCATTCTGACACCTGCAAAGGCTGTTGCCTTGGTGCCCTCAAAGACTCTCCCCAAACCCAAGTTTGTGATAGAAACGGCCGTGGCTCAAGGCATGACTAGGTCCGGAAGGTGCTACACTCCTGATGAGCTTGCTCTCGGAGGACAGAAGAAGGACCATGCTAAGAGGCCGATAAGCGAGGGGGAAGCAGAAGAGTTCTGGAGAAGGATGCAGCCGAAGGACTATTCCATCGTCAAACATTTAGAGAAGACTCCAGCTCAGATATCTGTGTGGGCCCTGCTTATGAGCTCTCAGTCCCACAGGCAGGCCTTAATGAAAGCTCTTGATGATACATACGTGCCCTCAGGCACAAGCAGCGACAATGTAGCTGCTATGATTCACCGAGTCATTCAGGGACACCGTATCAGCTTCTGCGATGATGAGTTGCCATCCGAAGGGAGAGCCCACAACAAAGCTCTACACATCACCGTGGTATGCCGCGGAAAGATCGTCAACCGTGTTTTGGTAGACGACGGATCTGGCCTAAACATATGCCCCTTGTCCACGCTGAAGCAACTGAGGTTTGACCTCGGAAAGTTGGAGAAAAACCAGGTCAATGTGAGAGCTTTTGATGGTGTGCAGAGAGAGACGTTAGGAGCGGTGAACTTGATCATCCAAATGGGCCCCGCGGAGTTCGAGGCAAAATTCCAGGTGTTGGATATCGACACCAGCTATAACCTCCTTTTGGGAAGGCCATTTATTCATATGGCTGGAGCCATCCCTTCCACTCTTCACCAAGTGATGAAACTAGTATGGAGAAATGAAGAACTAGTTATTCACGGGGAAAGGAGCCATTCAGGTAAGCAGGTGCCGATCTTGGACGAGACGCCGCAAACTTCGGACTTCTACACAGTGGAGTTGGTAAATGCCACCGATGAGGGCCTGGCACCACAGACTCCCATGCCGGCCGTGTACAAAATGATTGCCACGGTAATGCTGCAGAGCGGATTCGAACCAGGTTTCGGATTAGGAAGGAATGCACAAGGGATCATCGAGCCAATTCCGGTCCTTGCTATAGGATCAAAGTATGGTTTGGGGTACATCCCCACAAATGATGATTTGAAGATGAAGAGGAGAAAGGATCAAGGGTTGACTAAGCCGATCCCACATCTCTATCACTCCTTTCCAGTCCGGGAGCATGCCGAGTCTGCAGACGATGGGGAAGGAATCTGTGACCTGTTCAAGGAGATCAACGCCGTCATCGAGGAGGAGGCTGAGCCAGCAGGCATTCGTGATGCTGAACCAGGGGAGATGCTGCAAAATTGGACGTCCACGCCGATCCTGATGCCCCAAACTCTGTGGTAGAATGGAGTTATTTTGTGCATGCCAAAATCGGTGGTCGTTCGGAAGAGGCCCGAGACCCACCATTTCTGCATTTCTTGATTTTGAATTTTGTTATGATTGTTTAAAGGGCGACACGGCCTTGTGCCATGACCCAAATTTGCATTTTTGATTCAATTTAAATGAAAGCCTCCTTATTTTGACTTTGTTTATTCGATTGCTTGTTATATTTTACTTTTCTAATTTTGTCTGTTTATGATTTCAGTAACGTAAGTTACAAACCTGCCAATGTCATGTCATGTCACGAGCTAAACGAGCAAAATGAGGCAAATGACGACGAGGCTGACGACTACGACGACGAAAGTGGGGAACCAGACTATGTGGTAGAAGAATTTCGGCAGTTCGAGAATCAACATAAGCCGAATCTGGAGGAAACAGAGACGGTGAATTTGGGAGATTCAGAATGTGTCAAAGAGGTTAAGATCAGCACTCACCTGAATGAAACTCAGAAGGTGAGCCTGGTGCATTTGCTTGCCGAATACAGCGATGTGTTTGTTTGGGAGGTCAGTGACATGCAGGGGCTGAGTACCGATGTCGTATCTCATAAGCTGCCTATCAACCCAGGGTTCGAGCCGGTGAAGCAAAAGACTCGGAAATTCAAGCCTGAATTGAGTCTGAAGATTAAGGAGGAAATCACCAAGCAGATAGAGTCTCGGTTGGTAGAAGTAACGCAATATCCCACCTGGTTGGCGAATGTCGTTCCGGTCGCCAAGAAAGATGGAAAAATCAGGATTTGTGTTGATTACAGAGATCTCAACAAGGCTAGTCCAAAGGATAATTTCCCGTTGCCAAATATCCATATTCTGATTGACAACTGTGCCAAACATGAGATGCAGTCATTTGTGGACTGCTACGCGGGTTATCACCAGATTCTGATGGATGAAGAAGACGCGGAGAAAACGGCCTTCATCACACCTTGGGGGGTATATCACTACAGGGTGATGCCATTTGGGCTCAAAAACGCCGGTGCCACTTACATGAGAGCCATGACGACTATCTTCCACGACATGATTCACAAGGAAATTGAAGTGTACGTGGACGACGTCATAATTAAATCCCGCGAGAGTTCGTATCATTTGACACACCTGCGAAAATTCTTTGAACGTTTGCGTAGGTACAACTTGAAGCTAAATCCCGCCAAGTGTGCTTTTGGAGTCCCAGCTGGGAAGTTGTTGGGATTTATAGTCAGCAGAAGAGGTATTGAGCTCGATCCTTCCAAGATCAAAGCGATTCAAGAGTTACCTCCGCCGAAAACGAGGAGAGAGGTGATGAGTTTCTTAGGGAGGTTGAACTATATCAGCCGGTTTATAGCACAATCGACGGTGGTATGTGAGCCTATCTTCAGGTTTCTGAAGAAAGATGCCCCAACTAAGTGGACTGAGGAGTGTCAGACCGCTTTCGACGCTATCAAGAGCTACTTGTCTAACCCTCCAGTATTGGTTCCTCCGCGAGAAGGGAGTCCTTTGTTGCTGTATTTATCTGTTTCAGATAACGCCTTTGGATGTGTACTGGGTCAACACGACGAGACAGGGAAGAAAGAAAGGGCAATCTACTACATCAGCAAGAAATTTACTCCGTACGAGTCTCGTTACACTCTGCTGGAAAGAACATGTTGTGCTCTGACGTGGCTTGCCCAGAAGCTGAGGCACTATTTGTCGTCGTATACTACATATCTTATCTCCAGAATGGATCCATTGAAGTATATTTTCCAGAAAGCGATGCCGACCGGGAAGTTAGCTAAATGGCAAATGCTGTTGGGTGAGTTTGACATCGTGTACGTGACTCAGAAGGCAATAAAAGCACAAGCTTTGGCTGATCATCTTGCGGAAAATCCCGTTGATGAAGAGTATGAACCTCTCAAGACATATTTTCACGATGAAGAAGTGTCATTTGTGGGTGAAGATATCTCTGAAGCTTATCCAGGTTGGAGATTATTCTTCGATGGAGCGGTGAATCACCAGGGTAAAGGTGTTGGAGCAGTCTTGGTATCAGAATCTGGTCAACACTATCCTATAGCGGCTAAACTACGATTCAACTGCACAAACAACATGGCTGAGTATGAAGCTTGCATTCTCGGTTTGAAAATGGCCGTTGACATGAATGTCTACGAGTTACTGGTTATTGGAGATTCAGACCTCTTGATTCATCAGGTTCAGGGAGAATGGGCTGTGAAGAACCCGAAGATTGTACCTTACGTACAATATGTGCAAAATCTGTGTAAAGGGTTTCGCAAGATCGAGTTCAGACATACTCCCAGAATACAGAATGAATTAGCTGATGCTCTTGCCACCATCGCGTCAATGATCAAACATCCGGATACTGATTACATCGACCCGTTGGATATAGACTTGAAGGAACATCCAGTCTATTGTTCACATGTTGAATCAGAACCAGATGGTTTGCCTTGGTATTTCGATATAAAGAGGTACTTGGAGTCTGGGACATATCCAGAAGATGCCACATCTAATCAAAAGAAGTCGATACGTCGTATGGCTCTCAATTTCTTTTTGAATGGAGAAGTCCTTTACAGGAGGACTCCAGATTTGGGTCTTTTGAGATGCGTGGGTGCTGCTGAAGCCGTGAGGCTTATTGAACAGATACATGCTGGAGTCTGTGGCACACATATGAACGGGCTTGCCTTGGCAAGAAAAGTTCTTCGAGTCGGTTACTTCTGGATGACTATGGAGAACGACTGTTGCAAATTCGTGCAAAAATGCCACAAATGTCAAGTGCACGGTGATCTGATAAGGGTGCCACCTCACGAACTCAATGCTATGAGTTCACCTTGGCCATTTGTAGCTTGGGGAATGGATGTCATCGGTCCTATAGAGCCAGCCGCTTCTAATGGACACAGATTCATTTTGGTTGCCATCGATTATTTCACCAAATGGGTGGAAGCAGCCTCTTACAAATCGGTAACCAAGAAAGTGGTGGCCGACTTTGTCCGCAACAATCTGATATGCCGATTTGGAGTTCCAGAATCCATCATCACGGATAACGGTGCAAATCTCAACAGTCATCTGATGAAAGAGATATGTGAACAATTTAAGATTGTTCACCGAAGGTCCACTGCTTATTGCCCTCAAATGAACGGAGCTGTAGAGGCCGCCAACAAGAACATCAAGAAGATTCTGAGGAAAATGATTGACAAGCAGCGGGGTTGGCATGAAATGTTGCCATATGCTCTACTGGGTTATCGAACGACGGTCAGAACATCAACTGGGGCTACTCCATACTTGCTAGTATACGGAACAGAAGCAGTCGTACCTGTTGAAGTCGAGATACCGTCACTGAGGATCATCCAAGAAGCTGAGCTAAGTAATGCTGAGTGGGTTAGCAAACGGATTGATCAACTAGCCTTGATTGATGAAAAGAGGATGGTTGCTGTTTGCCATGGCCAGTTGTATAGACAAAGAATGACTCGCGCTTTTCACAAAAGAGTAAGAGCCAGAAATTTTGAAGTTGGTCAGTTGGTTCTTAAGCGTATTTTTCCTCATCAAGACGAGCACAAAGGAAAGTTCGCACCGAACTGGCAAGGTCCTTACATGGTTCGCAAAGTACTATCTGGAGGTGCTTTAGTCTTGTCAGAGATGGATGGCGCGGTATGGCCCAAGCCTATCAACTCAGATGCTGTCAAGAGATATTACGCGTGAAGTTCGTTTTGCATTTCCCATCATTTACTTGTAATCTTCTGTTTGCTTGTATTTGTTCGAATTTGAATTCTTATCCCTCTTGTAACGAACTACGTTCGACCTGAATTCTCAAGAATGAGATACGTAGGCGGCCCATGTCGGCCTCGGTCGGTTTCTTTGTAAATTCTGTTCTTGTTAACCTTTAAGGGGAACTACGTTTGACCTGATTCCTGCCTCAACGGGATACGTAGGCGCCACAAGGGCTCGGTCATATCTCTCGAAAATTCTATTCCCCCCTTCTACAATAGAAACTGGGACAGAATTTTTGAGAGGGACTCAAAAATTCTCCAGAAGGAACCTTCTCCTCAGCGAATCAAACTAAAGACATTTCGAATTTGCGACTGGGACAGAATTTTTGAGAAGATCTCAAAAATTCCGAGATCTGTGCGATTGCAATGGAAAGAGGAGCAAGATACTAAATTGGGACAGAAATTTTGAGGATAGCCTCAAAATTTCGTCATGGGACTTCCCCACAAGTCCGGAATGCCTCTGAAACTCATTCGACAAGCGTCGGACTCAAAGAAGCTCGTTAAGCCTGACATGACATGACTCGGCATTGACTTTTCGAGATACTATTTCTTAAAAAATTTCTTGCTTCTCTTAAAAATTTCCCTTTTATATTTCATCTGTTTTGGCATAAGATATTTTCTTATCTATCAAGAGTCGGGAAATCGGGAAATCAACCGGAGACATCAAGACAAGGAGCAAACAACCGAAGGGATCGACACAGATCAGTATGTTTAAAACTGACAATTTTTCTGTGGATGCAGGTTTATAGCTTCGCTTCGAAATCGGCCGAATTCTTCCAACTGATGAATATGGAGAAGGAGAAAACTATCTCCAAAACCAGTGATTTTATTGAAAGCAGGAATATCGTTTGTGTCAGGATGCTTATGAATGTGTTTGTTTATTTCAAACCATTCTCAACAATGGGAAATTTACAAAGTATCCAGCCAGATTCAAAGGTGAATCAAACAGGAATCTCAGCGAAGATTTCACGATTTCTATAGAAGGCGCTATTTTCATTGCGTTATCAAAGCAAGATGATTATTGTCGATCAAGACCATGCACTACCTCAGAAGAGACAGTTATGCAATTATTATTTTATCATTATCGATCAAGTCGATATATTATTTGGAGATCGTCTTACCGTTACTATTCACGGGGGTGATATAAATATTCATGCATCACGAAATTTATACACTGAAGAATCATGCATCGCGGAATCATGCATAGCGGAATCATGCATCGCGGAATCATGCATAGCGGAATCATGCATTGCGGAATCATGCATTGCGGAAATCATGCATCGCGGAATCATGCATCGCGGAAATCATGCATCGCGAGTCAATAATTATACATGACGAGAAGATTTCATGCCTCGTCGAAATTTACACATCGCGAGAAGAATTTATGCCTCACTGGAAATCATGCATCACGGAATCATGCATCGCGGAAATCATGCATCGCGAGTCAATAATCATGCATGACGAGAAGATTTCACGCCTCGTCGAAATTTATACATCGCGAGAAGAATTTATGCCTCGCTGGAATTCATGCATCGCGGAATCATGCATCGCGGAAATCATGCATCGCGAGTCAATAATTATGCACGACGAGGAGATTTCATGCCTCGTCAAAATTTATGCACGACGAGAAGAATTCATGCCTCGTCAAAATTTGCACATCGCAAGAAGATTTTATTCTTCGCTGAAAGTTGCATCCCGAGAAGATTCATATCTCGCAGGAATTTACGTATCGCGGGAAGATATTCATGACCCGCAAGAAGACGCACTTGGATAAAGAAAGAGCAATACTTATCCATTGGCCTCGACTGCATTATGTTATTTCTTATAAAAATAAACATCATGGAGAGCATCGAAGATGGCAACAAAAGAAACATCAATATCGCATCAGCATTTATTTATTTATTTCGACATCAAGCATGGAATACATTGAAGATGATATTGCAAAACACAAGGCATAAGCTTTATTTGCTGGACGTCAGACCGATCGAGTCGACGTCGAACATGGAGGAGAACAATGAAGTGTCGACATGTCTTTGTCGAGAGCATCCAAAAGGATGAATTCTCCAAAAACCACATGTGCGGACGACATCAGAAAGGATGCAGCACAACATGGAACTTTTTCTTAGCAGCGAACTGGGACACAGTCCAAAGAGGAGTGTCAAACTCTTAGGACGCGAGCCGAGGAGCGACTTCCACCACAATCGAACCACCCTCTCGAGGCTTACGGGTTTTCTCTAGTTCTGTCCGTTTCTGTCTCGCTTCCGAAAGTTTTGTTTTATCGGAAGCAAGTTTCCAATCTGAGTGACAATACGCCAAAAGATTTGGAAATTATGTCCGTGTAAGTTCTTAATTATGGGTGTGAAGCGCGCCACATTCATGGCTAAGAGGTTACAAGCCTCTTTTTCATACTCGTTTAATGTGTCACTCGTCCAAAACCGAAGGTTAGCTAGCATAATAGTTTTCCTTTTCCAACGATCGAGTCGAACTACACAAAGCCTGATTCCGAAGGTTTAAGGGTATGTAGGCGGATTCAATGTTGAAGACTCGGCTGTATTCCAACATTCGCTCTCGAATTCTATTCTCGAGCATTTCAATACCTTCATAATCCGGTATCGAAGTGGCTTTGATTCTTTCAAAATCGTGCGATAAATCAATCTATTTGAACTACAAGTGGCCTGAATTCTCATATAGCCTGAGATATGTAGGAGACCCGTATGCAAGGGTTCGTCCATAATTCCTAAACCCTGTGTCGAATCCTTCCTTTAAAACGATTGGGTTTGATCAAAATTGGTTGGTCAATTTCATCTTCCTCGAGTTGCTTGCGTCAACCCGAGTAAGATGAGGGACAGTTGTTGACACCCAATTTTGACCCGCGTCAGTGTGAGTTAATTGGTTTTATAAATCTTGCGAAAATAAGATAGATGTATATATATACATATATGTATATACATATATGTATATGTATATGTGTGTATCTTAAAGTTTCCCTTCCTCCAGCCCATTTCCCTTTTGTTTATTTTCAGCCCACCCCATTTCTCTTCCCCTTTTCCAGCCCAACGCCCAGGCCCAATCCCTCAAGCACAAATTCCCTCTCAACCCAATCTAATCCTCTTCAGCAGCCCAACACCCTTTTCCATTTATTTTCTTTAACCCAACCCACACTCAACAGCCCAAAACTTTTAAAATACCCAAACCCATTTAACCCCGACCCAGCCCTTCGACCCGGCACCCGACCCAACCCATCTCCCCCTCTTTCTTCCTCCCCTTTCCTTCATCCCAACAATTCCCAAGAAACACAGAAAACGCCGGAAACCCAGAGAAAAACGCAGAAAAAACGGTACTCCAGAAAACGCAGACCTACGAGACCTCCCCCTCCCCCAACGTCTCCTTCTTCACCCAGCGTACCGTTTACAGCGCTTTCGGCGGATGGCAGACCTGTGTTTTCGGCTGTAGCAGACCTGCGTTTCGTCCTTGCAGCGCGAAATCGATCCACGTCTCCTTCAAGGACGATTGGAGCCATCCCTTCCCCTTTTTCCGTTTCCAAAAGGGCGAATTTTTCAGAAAAAGGGGGTGGCTCCATTAATGGAAGGATTTTCAAAATTTGAAATCAATGTCACGTTCCCGTCCTCCCTCTTCCGAAAACCCCTAATATCCCCCCTATATAAACCCTTTTCGTCCTCAAGAAAAGGGGTTAGGTTGTTGAGGGTTGGAATTTTCGGAGTTCAAAATTATTAAAAAACTTGGAGAGTTTTTCACGGAAGAGGGGGCATTTCGGGGTTAGCAATTTTGGTTGAGAAATTTGGGTTCGGAAAGCTCGGAAGAGGATTTTTCAGAAAGATTTTCTTTCTGTTGGAAAAATTTCTTGTTTATCGCTCAACCCATAGCAGAATCGTTAGTTGGGAAACTGATTTCAGGCTTCATCGGTGCGCGATTGTGATATTCCGCTAGACGCCTTCGCTGTGGTTCGAGGTTGGTTTTGGAGGTGTAAGCTCATTGCTGCTGCTCGTCCTCTGCTCGTACTCGTCCCATTTCGCTGCTCGAAAGAGGTACATTCCTCGTTTTATCTTCTGTTTTCGAAATAATATCTGTTGTTTGGAGTTTGATGTTGTATTATGGCTGGTTTCTCTGAGTTTTCTTGTTTTCACGTTGTTCCCTGCTTCTTCTAAGTTCGTTGTGGCATAGTCATAATCATCTTATCGTATCAATATTACTTCGTTATGTTCTGAAGAGCCATGGCTTGATAAAATATGCGATGTCACATCCTTTATATTTCCCCTCTAGAGTTAGATGAGTGAACGAGATAGCCTAGTATCGAGGGATGGATTTGTATGCTCGTAAATACCTTGTTGGATTCACTTCTGTCTATATGTTTTTTTTTTCTCCACGAATTTATGTTCCCTCGTTGGCTCGCTATGTTGTTTCTGTCAACGGCATGCTTTCCCTGTTGTTAGTTTAAGGTTGTTAAACTTCGTACGTGTGAGTGTTGGGTGAGTTGCTTAAGGACTGTTGCTATTTCCTGTTCAATATATATATATGTGCATATACATGATGGTCATTACTCATAAGTCTTCTCTGTGTGTATTGGAAGTCTTAACTCGAGCGAGGTTTGCTTCGTCTGTTAAATCTGCATTGGTTTTTTTTATTTTGTTTTGACACGTCCTAATTAAAAATAGTAGCTAATGGTTAAGTCATATGATATATTTGAGTCATAAATATTAAATTCTATGTACTCAAGATTTGATTTAGCAATATGATTGTAACTAAATGTTATACGCTTGTATGCTTATGGTTTCTAGTCACGGAAGTTGGTTTTGCTGGTTTTTTTTTAGGGATATTTGATTAGTATTGCATGTTAAAGAGAGCCTTGTTGTGCTCGTGAATTTCGTTATTCTAGTTATTTGTTTAAAAATGTCAAATCTCATTTCTTTCGTTTGTGGCATGTAAATCTGTTCGAGTTCGCCATGAACTCTCCTTCTTTGCATATCGAGAGAGTCGTAAAGACTCACATCTTCCCTATCATCAAGTCAATCCACGGCATGGCAGGAAGACGTTCGAGATTCCATGAAGATCGAAGATAGTCAAAGGCTTTGGATTTAAAAGCCTCTTTATTTTATACCTTTCGTATTTATTTTGTAATGGGCATAAGCCCTTGTTGCTTTCTTTCTCGTATTTATTTTATATGTTTAGATTAGGACAGGTTAAAATGGGTTAAAACCCAAAAGCAGGTGGGTCCAAAATTCGGTCAAGGCGAACAGAATCCGAATTTGGACCCAAAATCTCTCTCTCCCTCTCTCTCTCTTTTCTCGTTTCACTACTTGTTTTGTTTCGAACGACGTTAGCTTAGGATTAGAAACTCCAAACCCCACCGAACGCCTTTTACTTTATCGAAATTAAAACGTAAAATTGAAACTTTAAAGATAGATGTTTATGTTTGAAAATTGCTTAGAGTCAAAAGTTTAAAAGTTTTAACTTTTAATGGAAGCTTAAACAATAAGTGTTGAAAAAAAAAAAAAAAAATTGTAACTCGTTTGGATGAAACTTTAAAGAAATTTAACTTTTGAATAGATTTGCAAAATTACAAGATAAATAACAAATGTTTCAAATTTGTAAAGTTCGGCTAAGAAATTTTTGATAAAGTTTTAACTTCGACCTGTGAAAATTAAAACAAAATAGTCAAATAAGTTAGTCGTCGGAAAACCGTATTAACGGAGTATCTTAGGTGCCTTAAACACCTTCCTAAGATACTAATAGGAATCCCGAACCCTAAAATGTTTCAAAATAATTTTTCTGTTAAGTTGTTTAGAAACGAAGTTTTCTTGATATTTCTTAAAAATTAAGTGGCGACTCCTAAAAGTCGAAAATACCCTTTAAAATAAACTCTTTTCGAAAATATCCTTTTTTTCGATAAAACACTCATATTAGTAGATGCTTACATGAGGGCCAAGCATATGGTATCTTAATCTCATGCATTGAATATCTTTCTGAGTGGGAGTGACTTTAAAAAATGTCCTATGATCTAAATTATTATATTGTGTGAAGTAGGACTTTCATATATTGAGAGTGCATTTGAAACATGAGGATACGAATAATTCTATCCCTTAATTTTGACAAGATAAATTGATCTTGTAACTACTTAAATATATTTGAGATACAATTTGAAACTATATAAATTACTCAAAGTTGACCTCAAATTTATTTGAAAGTCGTTGAATGTAGTTCATATGCATAATACTAATTGTTGGTACCAACTAAAGTCAAAACATTATCAAACATGAAATAATTCTTTTTCCATTTTTCCATTATATTTCTAAAAATAAATAAAAAAAATACTTTTATTGAACTACGTTCGACCTGATTCCTAAGAGGATACGTAGGCAGCCCTTCATTGAGGTTCGGTCTAATCACTCAATAAAATAATGATCATGATATTTTAAATCTCCAAGGGTTGAAACATGACACTGTAGCCCATGTATGTTATAAAAAAAATAAAAAATTAAAAAAATAAGAGGGCCTTATGAGTGAAAACTCTCGAGAGAAACATAAGACGACAGTAAAAAAAATAAGAATGTCTACTTGGTAAAAAATCACGAGTGACACCATTTATCAAATGATGACATTCCGTCTTAGCATGAGCACAATAAAGATAGAAATAAAGTTAGAGGCTGAAAGAGCTATAAAGACAAATCATGCAAGTAATTCGCTAGAGACAAACGCCGCGATGAAAAGTTTTTGAATCCTTGTCTCTCATATAATATGCAAAAAAAAAAAATTATTTTTTTTTCTTAATAAAATCTGGGGCATTTTATTTTATTTTTAAATTGGTCAATGTACCAATAAAAATAAAATAAAATAAACTAATGTTAAATAATAATGATAATAAAAGTAAAAAAAAAAATAACCCCTATCCTATCTTCATGTCTTCACAGGGCACAATAACCCCTGAATTGCATATAGGCACAATAACCCCTATCCTATTTTTCATGTTTTCACAGGGCACAATAACCCCTGGATTGCATATAGGGCACAATAACCCCTATCATTTTTTTTTCACAGGGCACAATAACCCCCGGATTGCATATAGGGCACAATAACCCCTATCAGCTTTTTTCTTCACAGGGCACAATAACCCCTGGATTGCGTATAGGGCACAATAACCCGTATTTTTTTTTCTTCACAGGGCACAATAATCCCTGGATTGCATATAGGGCACAATAACCCCTATCATTTTTTTCTTCACAGGGCACAATAACCCCTGGATTGCATATAGGGCACAATAACCCTCTATCATTTTTTTCCACAGGGCACAATAACCCCTGGATTGCATATAGCGCACAATAACCTCTGGATTGCATATAGGGCACAATAACCCCTATCATTTTTTTTCTTCACAGAGCACAATAACCCCTGGATTGCATATAGGGCACAATAACCCCTATCATTTTTTTTCTTCAGAGGGCACAATAACCCCTGGATTGCACATAGGGCACAATAACCCCTGTCATTTTTTTTCTTCACAGGGCACAATAACCCCTGGATTGCATATAGGGCACAATAACCCCTATCATTTTTTATGTCTTCACAAGGCACAATAACCCATGGTTGCATATAGGGCACAATAACCCCTATCATCATTTTTATGTCTTCATAGGGCACAATAACCCCTGGATTGCATATAGGGCACAATAACCCCTATCATTTTTTTTCTTCATAGGGCACAATAACCCCTGGTTGCATATAGGGCACAATAACCCTATTTTATTTTTCATGTTTTCACAGGACACAATAACCCCTGATTGCAATTTGGGTACAAAACTTCCTTTTGTCTTATTTTTTTATATTCTGTTATAGGTTGTAAAAACATTATTTTTTTATTACTAGTATAGACTTTCATAGCTTTCATCAATAACTCACAAAATTTCCTAGTGCAAACTAGGTAGAAATTTTGTTTTGTGTGCAGATTTCTACATAGTACACAAATTTGCAGTTCAAAATAATAGAATTCATCTTTTCAAGAAAATAAGTTTTCAAGAATATCATGCGGAAGAACGTCAGTAGCTGAAGTCAAGTCATGAAGTTTCAAGTCTTAAACTCAGAAATCCAGAGCAAAGTTCGGAATAGATGAACCTACCCAAAGAGGGTGAAGCGATATCTGAGAATCCAAAATGAAGACTTAGCACTATCGAAATAGATAGGATTTCATATCTTTCCTTCTGCATCTTGTTTTTTTTATGTAATAGCTGGAGCTACGAACCGGAATCTCGACAAAACCTCACTCGACTACCTAACTCATTGGAACTACGCCTGACTCCTTATCATCTCAACATAGGATAGGTAGTTTTTAAAAGTTAGGACACAGTCAAACCTCTTCTCTACTATAAATTTTTCGCATAAATATTTTAGTGAAAAATTAGTCACATTGTTCACGTCTTTGCATGAAAACTCTTCATGTTTTCAAGCAAAGAGGGGCATACTGTGAACACCTAATTTTTTACCAAAATATAAAGAGTCAAACATCAAATTTTTTTTAAAAAGGTTATATTTAAAATAAAATAAAATAATAATAATAAATTGTAAATTAATAAAACTAATAAGATCAATTATAGTTTAATAATAAAAAAAGAATTGATAAATAGAAGTTGGGAATTTAAGTTATTTGTTAATTATCTAGTTTAAAAATAATAATAATATAGAAAATATTATGAAAATGTATAGAAAAAGAAAAGAAAAGAGGAGTCCTAAAGATTTCAAATTTGTTTACCTTATCCTAATTATTCCCAACTTTCTAACTTATTTTACTAAAAAGTCTCATCCCATTAATTTTGATTTTTTTTTCTTCTTTTGGACGTTCCTTTTGATTTTTTTTTAAACATTTTTTTTGTTAATTTTCTATTATTATTATTTATTTATTTTAAATCCTTATCTCAACCCCAATTCCCTCAACAATATTTCAAACTAAATCCTAATCCAACTCTATTACTATCCTTTTAATTAGCATCAAACTCTCAGTCAAATTATTATAAAAACACGTTCAGTTGAGAAGAAAAAGACAGAGAGATGTAAACACACATAGACAAATACACAGATACACAAATATAAATACACAGATACACAAATACAGAGAAATAGAGAGAGATGTAAAAAAAATATACAGAGAGAAATATAGAGAATGCACAGAAACTGAGATTGATAGAAACAACCAAACACAAAGAAAAAAAACAAGTTATTTCTTTTGAGAATTAGATTAGAGTTAGAGATTTGATCGTGATTCCGAATTCGTGGATAACAGCTCGCTCGCTTTTGTGGTATCAATTTTTGCAGCGAGGTAACTATAAATTCTCGCATGATTTAAATAATATTACTTCTATGAAAAGTTGATTTCGATAGCATGAAATACTTCAAATCACATGTATTATATTGATTATTGTTACGTTGTTATTATTATTATGTTTTTTTAGATACATTTTGCAATTTATATCGCTTCATGATATTGAATTGTTGAATTTGAATACATTAATATATCTTTTCGTCTATTTTCACTTTAGAAGTTTTTTATTGAATTTATTGTACACTTGTTAGATTAGGATATAAAAATAATAATTAATAAATGATTTTTTAAAATAAATAAATTATCTAAGTAGAATTCTCATTTAAAGGAGAAATAAATTTTATTTAGAAATTATTATTATAAACTAATAATAATAATAATAATAAAAGAAGAAGAAGTAAAATTGAGAAATTATATAAAGATAACAAAAGAATAAAAGAAAAAACAAAACAAAAAAAAAGAGCATAAAACAACGAAACAAAAAAAAAGCAGAACTTTTTAAAACAAAAACAGAAACAGAAAATAAAAAAAAACGTGAAAAATTGAGAAAAAAAAAAAAAAAGAGAGAGAGAGAAGCACAAAGAAAAATAAATAAATAAAACAAAAATGGAATAAGAAACTTATAAAAATATACAATTATTAAAGAAAGGATAAAATAAAAATAAAAAATAAAAACAAAACGTAAAAAGAAAGATTTATATAAACTTTCTAACAAAAAGTAAAACAAATATTATAAATAAACAAAAAAAAACAAAAGAAAAACAGAGCTAATTAAAAAATAAAAACAAAAATTAAAAAATAGAAAAAAAATAAAAAAGAAACAGTATGTTGTTGAAAAAAAAAAGAAGAAGGGGTAACTAAAAACGTACAAAAAGGAAAAATGAAAAAAAAATTAAAAGAAAAGAAAAAAACCTTTTTTAAAGAGAAATTGTCTTAATCTCTTTAGATTTTTTTTTTGCTAGAATTAATTATAAATTTCATAAATTTATCTCTTATTTTGAATCTAATTTTTTTTTAAAAAAAATACAAGAAACAGAAAATAATAAAACAAAAAGAAAAAAATGAAAAGAAAAGAAGAAGAGAGAAGCAAAAAAAAAATATATAGAGAACAAGAAATCAAAAAAAAAAAGAATGAAAAAAACGTAAAAAAAAAAGAGTAACAAAAATTATTAAAAAAATAAAAAAAGGAGAAGAAGACAAATTTTAGAAAATAATCATAAAATAAAAAAAATTAATAAAACAGAAAGTTAATTTATAAAAAAAAAGAAAGAAAGGAAACTAGGAATAAAATAATAATAATAATAAAAAACAAAAACCTAAGTTTTTTTATAAAAATAAAATAAAAAAAGAAAGATAAAGAGTGAGTTTAGAAGAATGTCAACCAAAATTAAAAATTATTACTTTATTATAAAAAAAAATTAAAAGAAATACCAAAGATAATTAATAAAGAACGTGCAGCATTAAAAAAAATTAAAATTTTTCTTTATAAAATTAATAGTAAATCTCTTAAAATTTTACCTCTTGTTTTAAAATGTAACTAAAAAAAAATAATCTTAAAATTACTCAAACACTAAAATCTCTTTCCTATATAAATTCTACTTTCAAAATATTAGATATTTAAAAATAAATGGACATACCCTGAAAAAAAAAGATCATTTCAAATAAAATAGTCAGTTCAAATAAGTTAAACAATAAATTTGAATAAAAAAAAATATAAATATTTTTATTATTAAGTTAAATAATATAATATTCAAAATTAAGTCTAGTCATATCAAAGTCAATGAAGCGACCGTGATAGAACCACGGGACTCGAGGGGTGCCTAACACCTTCCCTCGGTCAACAGAATTCCTTACCCGGATTTTTGGTTCGCAGACCAATAAAAAATAGAGTCAAATTTCCTTTTGATTAGGGATTTAAATAAGGTGACTTGGAATACCAAAACTCAATTAGCGACTCTGAATAATAATTATCCCTTTTTAAAATATCACTTTAATTGGAAAAACTCTTCTTTCTTTTCAAAAAATAAAAATAAAAAAATATTGAAATATTTGAGAGAATAAAAAAGGGCGTGACATTGATATTTGGGACTTTAAATTCATTTTATTTTTAATCATTAATATTTTTCTAATTGATAGTCTCTCTCGCAAAGTTCAATTGAAATTTCAATGTGTTGAAATGGTGGAAAAAGAAAATTAAATATGACTAAAAAAGAACTCTAAGTACAAAATGAAAGTGAAAGAAATATTGATTATGAAAATTATTTAATTAATCAAACAAATCTAAATTATTAGATTATTTAAATTACACATATCAAAATATTAAAGGGATAACGAAGAAACTGAACCGATAATGTACCGGAGAGCAGCTTCATCGGTAGAGTAGTACTCTACTTTTTACTTTTTTATTTGAAAAGGTGTGTTTTTTCTGAAAGAACAAGGCAAGATTGACAGTACACACCAAAAGGCCATAATTCCAAAGATAGAAAATATAAAATAAATTGTACAAAAATTACAAAACAAGCCTAAAGTACAATATATTTGATAAATAAAAGTCAACACAACCAAATAAACTTTCCCTAAAAGCATATACAGCCAAGAAATTTTTAAAAAAAAAACGTTGTGACACGTCTATTTGTTCACCACCAAACAATGTAACAAACAAACATTCCGTTAAATCTTACATTTATAACATATAAAAACCAGAAATAGATGCAACTAAAATAAGAAAAAAAAAATAATCACCGCAATCAATTCAAAACGTCGAATTTTTAAATTTTTCAGAGTGGCTAATAAAATCGCTTGAGCGGAGGAATGATATATATTTAGAAAATAACACTGCTATATCACTGAATGAACTCTTACATTTCAAATCAAGGCGCACAACTTAAGAGTTGCCCAGAACTTTTAAATACTAGTAATTAATTAAGAAGCATATAATATAAAATTAGTACATTAGGTCAGCCTGCAAGATGTAGTACAAAGCTTTAAGCATTTTGCAGCTTGGCTGCAAAAATACTGAGAAGATCTGGATACTGAAATATGTCTCCCATTATGTTGTCTCCTGGTGCTACCTGAAGATTTCCTGGAAAATAATCCACTGGAAATGATGACAATGACGATGATAATAATCCAAAATCACTGTTTAAACCACCATTATTAATCTGCTCCTGTTGTTGCGGTTGTTGAGAGAAAATATTGCAAAATTCGTAATTAGGTAATGATGATGGTACAGATTTAATGGGCTTGGGCTTTGGGAAAAAACCATTTAAAGCCTCTTCTAATAATCCAGAATCAGATGACTCAGATGGAAAAAAATCCATCCCTGCAGCAGAATCATCATTTGCGGTAGCACCACTACTACTGTTATTGTTGTTGATAGTACAGTGGACAGTGTTATCGAATTTGGGGACCTGAGTAGTCATGACAGAAGAACTGGGAATCACGGGGTTGCTGCTATTAGGCAAATACGAACCGAAGCTGTTGGTATTACGATTCATCGTGAAATTCGGCAGCTGTTCGTACAAATTAGGCATGTTCATACTACTAGTCACGTTCAAATTATTAGTATTGTTACTGGAATTTGAACTCAGAAGTTCACGAAACAGAAGCATATTCAAAGAATCATTGCTTTTCTGACCAATCACATGAGCACGCCCCGTAGAACCATAAGGACTGGAGGAATGAAAAAAGGGTCTATTAGACAAATCCTTAAGAGTATTAGAACTCTGATGATAGTAAGGCGATGTTAATTTATAAGACGAATGAATATTAAACAAAGCGTCATTGGTAGAAGTGGGTTGGGTAGGAGTAGGACAAGGTGGGTAGACGAAATTAGTACGTGCTTTAACACCGCGCATTGCTCTGGCAGCGCAATCATAAGCACAAGCAGCTTCTTCAGCGGTATCAAAAGTACCGAGCCACCTTCTTTCTTTTGATTGAGGGTCACGAATTTCAGCTGCATAACGTCCCCAAGGACGACGACGAACTCCGCGGTATCGCACCGCGGAGGGACCAGTAGCAGTATCTTTGAGTGATCTTTTGTTTGATGAACAAGAAGATCTAGTTTTATTAACAGTGGAAGAGTTTGTAGTGTTTTGGAGTGGAACATCAGTTTCTTGATTAAGTCTTCTCATTGCATCTTCCATTTTCGTTTTTGTAAATATGAAAAAGAATATTTGGTGGAGATTTTTTTTTCTTTTTCTTCTTAGGACGAAGTAGTTTGTGCAGGAGAGAATGTATGTAGTAGGGATTTTGAGGTTGTATTTATAATGGTATTTGTGTTGTAGTTGCATCAATAAAGAAGAATTTACGCGTTGCACGGGCATTAAATAGAAAGTAAATACTCTACAGCTAGTACTACAAAGCATCTCAACACACACTAACTAGAATTTTTTTATTTTTTTTTTATAATCTTAGCGATCGTTTTCTCTCGCATCTTAACTAATTGCACAAGTTAATTGTCACTTTTCAAAAATAATAAGCTAATTCTGTTCATCAAAGGTTCCACATATAAAAATATAATTACGTAGTCTTCAATGTGTTTTGAATATAAAATTTCAGAGTTTAATAATTACTGCATTGATCAATAGTCCGAAGTTATTTTCAAATATAATTTTGCACTCATTTTGATTGAATCAATTCATTGTAAAAGTAGGTACATAACGAATAATAGATTTTCACTAATAGTAAAGCTTTATAATTTGTTCATATGAAACAATAATATTTTTTTTTATTATTTCTTAATCCAAATATTTGTGTAGGATAGCTATACTGAACAACTCTTATAGTAAGAAATTTGAATAAGAAAATAGTAACTTAAGAAATTTCAAAGAGTAAATAGTTACTAAGAAATTTCAATAAGAAAATAGTAACTTTTTAGTAGTGGCGATATTTTATTTTTCCTTTTCTAATTTGATTTAAATTGCCTTTACATATATGAGATGACTTATAGTGTAATAAATGTCTAATTGTAAATTCAAAGTTTATCAATCAGTGCTCGTATTCAATAACTTTTACTTATAATTACCAAAAATATGATTTTACATCATGAGTCAATGTTATTTAAATTCAATTTCACTTTATATGAGAGTATTTGATGGAATACAAACTTTCAATTTTTTTAACTTTGATGTATATTAATTATTATGAATTATAGTAGCATTAAATAGTAAGTTAAATAGTTGTTTGATAAAGAAAATTAAAGGAATAACATTTCAAAATTTGAAAATAAAAGTAGTACGTCTAATGAATTTAATTTCTTAAAGTTTACTCACTTTCATTTCAAAATACTTTTTACAACTACTAATATTTTAATTGTAATGATAGATGAATAATGTAACCAAAAAAAAAAAACTAGTCATTTGAAAATAAGGTGCCTACAAACGATGTCGTTGCATATATTTGATAATACATTATCATCCAAATTCTATACGATGCTCCTGTTTATTTCTCATTAATTAGAAGAATAAATGTTGCAACTACCATTTTCAATTACTATATTATCTCCAACATAATGTATTTAATTTGTCAATCTAGCGTCGTGATGAAATTTTTCTCATATAATAATAACGTGTGAGTTTTTTTTTCCTTCCTTTGATGCTAATATATTTCATTGTATTCTAAAAAGACCTGGTATTTTCTTTAAGCTAAGTTCTTAATTTATTTTCGAAAAGGAGGAATGAACATGACATTATCATACAAACTTGATAATTATTACTAAGTTTGTACTTTAATAATTTAAAAGTTGAAACGAAAACCAATTAATTGAACACGATTGAAGCATAATAAAGTGGTGTAGAAATTGATACATACATACTCATAATTAGTAATAATGGTTGAACGACGTTCCAAGAAATTAGTTGGGGGAATATGACAGCTAAAAGCGTGATCATGCAGTAAAAGCCTTTCATCTATTTCCAACACCATTATCATCTCCGTTCAGAGTAAAAATTTTAACTAACATTTTATTATAATATATTTTTTCATATGTTAATATGTAAAATATTATAATTTATATCATTATTCGTATAATTTATGAATATATAAATATTTTATTTAAAATATCAAATTAATATAATTTAATTTAATTATGAAAAATTAATTCTCAAAAACCATAACATAGTCAATAAAAGTTAAAGAAGAAAATATATACAATAGTACAAAAGAAGAGATAGAGAAAATAATTGTTGCATCAAATATTTCGTACTTACGGTGTATTCAAAGAAGCGTTGTGTTTCATTAGTTAATGAATGATTTTTTACAGTTTAATCGTTGGACCTTGATTACACCTAACCAATTTTATTACTGTATTACTCTGAGGACGCATTTGATCGAAGAATAAATTATATTGAGATTATTGTTTCGTGAATAATTATTTTATGATTGTTATTAATTTATTAATTTATGATAATTAATTTTGGAATAAGTTAACTTGTAATTTTATCCAATTAAACATAATAAATTTATCCTAAAAAAATAATTTCGAAATTAGTTATATCTTATCATACATACCAAAACGAGTTTTCAAATAACAAGAAACCACATTAATTTATTTTTATTTTTAAAAAAGTTAGGTATTAATTAATGAATGAACTATTTACACATTAATCTCCACGCGGATGAGATAAAATGGTGTGGCAAAGATGGAAATTTGTGGGAATGGAAAACAGAAGTTTATGAAAAATCAAAATAGATTTTTTTTTTTTTGAAATCCTTTGATAGTAATTTTATTTTTTTAGCAACTAGAAATAATAAAAAATTAGCATTAAGCATAGTATACTTGTGTTTTCACAATTTGAAATAGAAACAATTATATTTTAATTAAGATTTCAGTCTAAATATTTCCATTTTCACGTACGAAACATGTAGTATATTTATGACGTTCTTAAATATTATTATTGAATGGCATTAACTCTAGAGCGTTTGCCTCAAAGTAATTGGCACATTCTTTCTTAAATTATTTTTGGATTATTTACATTTCAAGATAATAATAACCAAAAAAAATGTACACAAATTAATATTATTGAACCAGGATTTATCCTACATAAATGTATACAAATTAAATTCAAACAAAAATTAATTATCACATCTTTTTAGTTCGTTCATTCCAAAAAAAATATATATATCTTGGCAAATCTATAATCATATCATTTTTATTACTCTATGATTATATTATTATTGCGCCCCATTGATCAACACTTTATAAGTACGTTGGTAACAAACATATCAAAATCTTTTTATAAATTTTTAAGATTTGATACCCGATCATGCAATGTCATATTTTTTAATTTTCTATTTAATATATATCCTATATAGTAAATTTAAATCGAATATTTATCGTATCGAAAATACCACACCAAACAAGAGAGAAGGGGTCAGCATCAGAATGTCCAAATCCAACATAAAAGCAAATAGTCGGGATTTACGGGCAAGAGGATATATAAGATGACAGACTAATTTTTTTTTATTAAAAAAAAGTTAAATATTTTTATTATTTTTTTTTAGAAAAAAGGAAGATTTAATTTTATGGGGAAGTTGAAAAGCTTTTTTTTCAACACAATATCCCTGTGAATGATTACACTGGCGGCGTTCAGAATTTGTTCCTCCTACTATAGTTTTTTTACTTTTAATGGTTCATTTATATACAGAAATATGAAGCTAAATTTATTTATTTTTTCCTATTATATACAGGTAATGTTCCCTGCTTTTTTGTTTTTTAAGTTATTATTTGTAATTTTTTTTAGGGTTTGAAAACCAAGAGTTCATGTTCACATGCCATTGTCTCAAACTATAGGTTTTTTATAGCTAGGGTCTTTATATAAGGCTGGTGGATGTAACCTAAAGTTTTAATCAGTAAAAATAATGGAACTTTGTCTACTTTAAAAAGTACCACTAGAATTTAAAAATCTAAAATATATATATTTCAACATGTTTGGTGTTCTTTGAATTTTTTGAGTGAGAAATAACTTTTCTCACTTAGAAAAATACTTTTTTAGTTTGCGAAAAAAATCGATATGATATATTATCGAAATTATTTATATTTATTGCGTTTGAAATTAATTAGTTAAGTGTATGCATCAGGTTCAAGCTAAAAATTACCATTTATATCCAAGCTAATTGAAATTGGATTAGAGATAATTATGAGATTATTTTCTTTGTGTATTTTTGAGGCTTTTTTAATTTTATTTTTTCTATTTGAAGAAGAGAGTAGGAAGAAATGGTATACAAAGTATCTACCGTCGTATAATAAATAAATTTGAAGTGCAATTATTTCTGTCCATAAGCTAGAAAATTTAAAAGTTCCTTGTAATAACAATGAATTGAATTATTGGTTTTAATTAAAAGCATCAATTTATAAGTTAGTTTTATGACATAACGCAAGGCAGTCCAAAAATTTTATGAAGTCTTCCCTCGTGTCTAAAAGCTAGAGGGGTGTATGCGCATCCCTATCTTCATGAAAAATGTAATAACTTTTTTAATTTCAGTAAATTGTAATTAAATATATTTTTTGAGGCTTTGAGTAAGTTTTTATTTTAGACTTATTGATATGATCGAATCGGAAAAAAAAGTGTTCTAAGGTATTTCAACATATAAAAATGTAAAATTATAAATTTTTTATTAGTGAATTGCAATTGCGAGATCAAATCATAACCACAAAAAGAAAATAGAGGGTTTATAAGTCAAGAAAATTTTTCTCCAAAGATCATAAAGGTTAAAGAAAAGACTCATAACGAATAATATTTTTTCTAATACTTGATCAATTTGTATTCCCCTTATGGCTCCAATCGTATTGCATGAATTGGAAGAGCATTTGGAAGATTTGTTGGATAAAAGATTTGTTCATTCGAGTATTTTATCTTGAAATACTTCGAGCTTTTTTATCTGAAAGAAGAATGAATCAATTATTAAAATGTGTGTGCATTTATCGCCAACTTAATAAGGTTATTATTATTATTATTATTATTGGTGGAATAAAGTTATTATTAAAAATACACACTTATAAAAAACATTTCTAAGATGAGAGTCAATATCAACACGACTCGTCGGTTTATAGGCCTAAATCGATGTCAAATTGACAAATAAAGAATTTTTTAAAAATATTTCAAAAAGAAAATACGATGGACAAAATAGATTTTTTGATTTTTGCCTTTGATTTTTTTTCATAGAATCAACGGACAAAACAGATTCTGACCGTCAATTTTAGTTCTTAAAAGATAACTACAAAATTAAAATCACTTCAATATACAACAATAACCAACATTAATTAATATCAAATCAATTCTAGATCACTTGCAACACCAGTATTATACTAATTATTGATAGAAACATCAAATTCAACATTAAAAATCATTAAAAGAATCCACCAAAATTAAAAACTACAAATTTTACTTCTAACAATTTATACCTATTCAAGTTGTGCATCGATCGGTCTGGTTCAGAAATTTATCGATTTGATTTATTAATTATCGATTTGTATAGATGTTAAATCATTATCGAATCATTAAGATATTAATTTATTGGTTATTGATTTATCGATTTTGGATCGTTATCGGTTCGGTTGGCGGTTTAACCGTTAAGATTTGACACAAAAAATATATTAAAAATCACTTTAAAATAAAGTGACAAACCAAATGAACCATGCACATTAGTTCACAAGTTACATCTTGATCAAAAATAAATATTTTTACATTGTAGAATAACCAAGTGTTTGAGAAAACTATAAATAAAAATAGGAAACCGAACTCTAAGTCAAAAACTTTATATACAATATGATATGAATATAATTATTTAATTTACTACCGGGTTATCGATTAACCCATTAAAAAAAACCATCAAACCATTAAAAATCGATAACCCGATAAAGAAAAATAAATGAAAATCGTTATCAAAACCACCAATTTTTACTTTTTTGAACGACCCTACTCCAACTCAAACAAAACAATTACTATTTCTACCCAAAAGAAATTGCATGCAGCCTATCTTGAAGTAAATCACATCACAAAATAAATAAATAAAATACAAATTGTTAAATTTACAAATAAATTTGAGCGTGTTCAAGAACTAAACATTAATAAATTTTGATATCCAAAAATAAAAAGAACATATGAATACAACGAATTAGCTCTAACAATGAAATTTAACTATTCACTAATTAAGCAATATTATGTAAAAAATCACAGTCGTTTAAATCTAAAAGAGCGAGAAACAAATTTGTTTGGACAATAAATTAATTAAGAAAAAATAACTGATGGAGTCTAATAGTCCATCTATTTTTCGATTGAATGAGTTAATCTGATCATGATAAAAAGAATTAATCATGTCCCTACTTTCAAAAATTTAATCAACTATAACTTTTTTATATCATTATATGTAATTTTTAAAACTATCATTTAACTAAAAATCAAAGACGTGATCAATTATTTCATGACTTTTTAATTGATCCAATCCTCATTTTCTTTATATAATTTTTAGCTACTTAAAATTGATGATTTATTCGGTCAACTTCAAAAAGCTAACTTTTTTTTAAAGATGTTCCACAACCAAGTATCATAAATAATTTATAAATAAAAAAAAAGACCACAATTAAATAATTATGATTAGATTAGAAACTTCAAGGAACTAGTTTTTTTGTAAGTTTATAATTTATATAAAATAAATTCATCATTTTAATTTTTGAAAAAAAAAGAGAAGAAGATTCATGTGAAATAATTATATAAAAGGAATAATTAGTCACATCTATTATTCACTATTAAATTTTGAGATAACCGTCAAAAGTATATCTAAATTATCTTCTTTCTTTTGAGTTTTATACTTTAACTATAGAGAATATAAGTTTCATACCTAAACTATCATTTTTTAGTTTGAAAAACACACATTTGTGGGTGTGTAATGTACTATCTCTTTTATTTAAAAAAATCTTGACACATTACATTTCACATAGTTAAAATATTTTATCTAGATAAAAATTAAAAATAAAATCTTAATATTAATTTAAAATTAAATTTATTTTTCTTACCTCACTTCCCCACTCCTCCTCCACGTACCCCCCCCCCCCCCCCCCGACAAACCCCATCCTTTTTTTAAAACAAATCATTTATAAAATATTTTTAAAAATTTCATACTTCATCCTCTCACCCACCCACACCCCCCAAAATAAAACACCTACTCAGCCTCCCGATAGAAATTGATATTATTTTATTTTTTCAAAAATAAGAAATCACTCTATCCTATTTAATCCTCAGCTCTTAAATTTTTTTTTTTTACGTTTTTCTTATTTTTTGTTAGATATACACGTACATATATTTTTATAAAATAATTTCTACTAGTGCACCGAATCTAACATAAATAACTAAATAATTAAAAAAGTTTTGTGATAGCAAGTAAAAAATATTTTCGATATGTATATCTAAACACCGAAAGAAAAAATTGGAAGCGAAAGGTTAAGTGGGATAGGTAAAGTTTTTTTTTTTCTAAGAAAATAAAATAATATCTTAATTAGTATTTGAGGAAGGGGAGGAGATTAAGTAAATACTTTTATAAAAGAAATTAAAAAAAATAAAAAAATTTAAAGAAATACTGGGAGTGGGGGGTTCTGGGAGAGGGTGAGAGGAAGTGATGACGTGGGGTAAGAAAAATATTTTACATTTTATTTATGAGGAAATAATTATTTTTGTATAATAGTTTTTAATTTATAATTTTAATTAATATAAATATTTTATTTAATTTTTTTCAAGGTCAAATGTTTTGTCCATGTGGAGTATAATGTGGAAATTTTGTAAGCTAAAAGAGAAAGTGCACTATACATACCATGATGATAGTGATATAAAAGAGAGAAGTATATTTCTCAAATTAAAAAGTGATAGTATAGGTATGAAACTCAAACTTTTAATAATTTAGATACAAAACTCAAAAAAAAAAATATTTTAGCTGTATTTTTTTTACACTTATTTCTTAATTTTTCATAAAATTATATGTATTTGAAAAATTGTGCCAGAATTGATTTTTCTTGATAGTCTAATCAATTTAATCATTTTAACTATTATGTCTAATAACATTTTAATTTCAGATCAAAATGTTAAATTAGTCGTTTACTTTAAACAAACGTCCAGAAAGGGCCAAAGGATGCAAAAGTTCTTTCGTATTTGTTACAAGATTAATATGTTAAAATAAATGCACATTTGTATGTTAAGATATATTAAGATTCGAGTGCTAAATATAGTTAAAGGAAACTTATTTCTCAATATTGTATATTTAAATTCCATCTTTACTTTAAAAAATATATAAATACAAAATACTAAATTAATGTTATATCAATAAAATATTTTTAAAAATATCATATTTCAATCGTAGACAGTAAAAATGATGTTAGTTGATAATTATAGTATAGACCTTGATTTTTTTCAATAATTAACTATCGTTATATAGACCTTGATTTTTTTCTCTAATTTTGATTTCAGAGTGAATCTGCTTATATTTTTTATTATAGTTTTAATCATTCAAATCTATTTGGCTAACTAAACAGTTGTAAAATAAGAAAGAAAAATGCTTTTAGTAAATAAAATATGGATCTTATTCTAAATTTTAAAACAAATAAGACGATCGAGATATAAATTTAAACAATATATGAAATTTAAAATATTTATTAGGAAAGATATCACCTTTAATATAATCTTTACTCTAATATATATCACCTTTAATTTCATAAACAACCCCAAATATTTGTGGGGCTTAGTCTATAGTATGCCAATAGTAAATGTAAATACAATAGATACCTAAATTTCAAAAGCGATGAAATGTCAACCCCATTACACCGCAAGAGGAGGTAGTTTTTGAAATAGTATTTTAACGTAGAATATAAATTTTTATATAAAACTATTAATATTATATTAAAATATTAATTATTTTAATATCAATAATTAAATTTTAATTTTTTTCTCCCCATTTTATTAATAAAGAATAATGAAATAAAAAGTTAATAATCAATAAATAAGACCTACCAAAGAGAGGACAAGTGTACACATCGAATAGATACGACGGGGATTCGTTGATTTGATGACGAAATAGCTATTAAATTAACGAAACATGACGATATCTTTACATGGCTTTTTTCGACTTAGGTGAGGTCACCTATTTTTTAATACTATACTATAGTATAGGAGTAATAGCTTTTTTTTAAAAATATAAAAGAGCACCTGTCTATTTAATAAGTTAGGTCTCGACAAATATAGTGTAGTGAATAAAATTGTTTCTTTTTTTAAAATTAATTATCTCATATTTAAATTATGAACATAAAAAATTGTTAATATGAATTTTTTTAAAAAATAAATTTTATATAATATGAATTTTAATAATTGAGAAAAAAATAAAATATAAAAGTTAGGTATGTAGTTTTGCATAGAGAAAACGTGAGTAAAAATACGTTGGACAAGACATTGCCAAAATTAAATTCTATTCGGAGGAGAATAAATGACGGTGGAGGACGAAGGTGGGTCATAAAAGTGGGAGACGCCAAATTATATTTTACATATTATTATGAAAATGTATTTATTTTTCTAAGAAAGTTAATCTTACATATGATATATTTTAGTTCTTTTACTTCGAATATTACTTCTTCCGCTCAATATATATATATATATATTCTTTGTTATAATTTATTTATTTTAAAAACTAAACTCTTATCATATGAAGTCTGCTTTTATAATAGTGATCATATATATGTGAGTCAATTTTATAATGATAGGCAGAAACGGACCTGCATGGCTCGGTAAGGGTGCATGCGTACCCGCTAAATAATATAAAAGTGCCCTTGTGTTAGACCCGCAAACTACTTAATCTAAATAAATGCAGACATGTCAAGGACTTGGGCATTGGTCTTGACATGGATGATGGCAAAACAGTGCAACACAAGTTTAAGGTGCTTGGGTGTTGGCAAGGCAGCTTGAACGTGCAAGGCTTACGTGCGGGCTAAGGGCATTGGGAAGGCAGCGTGTTGGCTTGACAAGGCAAGGCTGCGAAGTCTTGGCAATGGCAAGAACAAAGACAATTCACCCGAATTGCTGAAATAAAACTAAGTGTTGGAAGCTGGCTGAAATATTCTAAGTGTTGGAATGAAGCCTGAAATATTCTAAGTGTTAGAATATTAGTATTTCGTGTAGATAAGAATGTAACTTGAATTAGATTCTATCTGTTAGAAATATAGTTGTTGGAAACTTAGTTTTGAACCCTGTGATGACAAGTGTCATACAAGTGTCATTTGTAACTGCTGCATGTAACTGCCTTTGTGCAGAATTTTTATTAAGGGTGGAAATTCGTCTAAGGCTTAGACAGAGTGTTTTTAGCCTTAGACAAATTCGTGAAGCCTTCCTTTGTATTAATTACAGATTAATAAAGGTTGGAACAAGTTCCTGTAAAGTCTGTTTACTGTTTAACTTTGCTGCTAGAGTATTTTTATACTTCGTCAAATCTGTGGGTGTAAAGTAGGCTGAGTGTTACAGACGTTTGTAAGACTACCTAGAATGGTGTTCGGTAAAATAAATCGACCATCTTTCACCTTGTGTAGGTAATATAAGCTAGTAATAACACTTACATGACCCAGGTTAAAGCCCAACTTGTTACCTATTTTATTTTTTTATTTTAAATTTACCTTGTCGCTTATATTAGTGCACCCGAAGTCTTCAAAACTGAGTTCGTCTCTAATAATAGGATATATGTGTGTCACGATTCAAATCTTCGTGATTGACACCCATACTGACATTTTGATGGGAGAACCATTACTACCATCCAACTAAAACAAATAATCTAAAACTAAGCAAATTAAATTTCGAAAGCAAATTAAATAAATTAAACAATGTGAAAGTACGTCTAGAATCTGAAAGTCAATGTACCAAAACTCTATTAAAGACAGATCTAAGAACAAGTGGTACAACCCCAACACTAAACAACACCTTCAATAATAGTTTGAGTCTGAAAATAGTGGATTTAAACAAAGAAAATTCAAGGCAGCCCGGAAGAACTAGTTCATCCGTGAATTCGAATGGTCACCAATCTTCTAAATGAAGTCTGTCAATAGCCGTCGAAAGATGTCATGTACTCAACAAAAATAAGAGCAAGTGTTGAATCTGTACACAACCACTGTGACAAGCGGTACAACCCCAACACTAAACAACACCTTAAATAATAGTTTGAGTCCGAAAAGAATGAACTTAAACAAAGAGAAATCAAGGCAGCCCGGAAAAACTAGCTCATCCCTGAATTCGAACGGTCACTAATCTTCTAAATGAGGTCTGTCAATAGCTGTCGAAGGATGTCATGTACTCAACAAAAATAAGAGCAAGTGATAAATCTGTACATAACCACCATGTACAAGTAGGATCACACAGTTATTCCAAATAAATGAAAAATATATAAATAATTACAATAATATAACCACGTAACATACCGAATATCAACAACATTGATTTACACAATATTCATAGCATAAGAGAACCAAACCACAACCATTCTTAAAATCTACTTGTGCAATGCATGAATGTTGCCTCATTCCATCATTCCCACTAAGTAGAACTATTTGAGAAGCCATAAGTCATATAATATGTACACAATGAGTACAACTATCACAAATAGTTGATGCTCTCACAGAACCCAAAGTCAAACTGTTAGCATGCCGGAACGTGGCAGTCTGAACTAATTTTTATGTCGGATCGTGGAAACCAACCTCAGTTAGCTTGCTGAAGCATAGCAATTCGATCCAAGTTTTATGTCGGAACGTGACAACGGATCCCAATTAGTATGCTCAAACGTGGCAATCCGATCTCAATCACACATCATAATGACATACACAATCATATCATTAGCATCATACAAAAAGAAGTGATCATGGCTAACAATTATTAGTTCATACACATTTACATAGTGTGTGATCAATAATGCAGCATTCTCATACATACACATATTATGATGAAGCAATAACAAAATATATCACACCAATATGAAATCACAACCATCACTTACCTCGAATGCAAGCTTGAATTCCCTAAGACACTTGAATTTTTCCTTTTTGAATTCTTTTTGCTTGTTCTAGATCTACAACAAATTGATATATGGAAGAATCAACAATCAAAGGTCTAATTATTAGGATTACAGCAACCCAACTAACCCTAAACCAAATGCAAGATCATAATATCCAAATTAGGATTTTTTCCACCATAATTCTTAGCTCAAAATCCTTCGCCATCGATAATGACCCAAGGAAATAGGTTCTACGGATCGAAAAAACGAATTAGGTGAGTTAAAACCATAACTTTAGCCTCAAAAATGGTGTAAAACTATTAAGAACTCGTCTGGGATCGCCTCCTTAGTCCTAAAAGTCGAAAGATACCGAATATGGTCCTTTTAGGGTTTATAAGTGACTTTAAATTATGTCCCGCTCCAGCGGATTAAAATCCTGCTACAGCGATGTTAGCGCGGATAAAATGTACCCATTCACGAAAAGAACAATTTCAAGAGTTTTACTCGTCCAAATTCAATTACGTAAAGATACGGGTTCCTTATTGTCTTATATATCCACTCATGTATTCAAATTCTCAATAAGATCTCTTATTTATTACTAGATTTTTCCTACACCTAATGATTACGATTTTCTTCTAAATGTGGACTAGGTTGGGTAATTTCAAGTTACGACGAAAGAGTTTCTGGCCCCAAATTCTTTTTTTATTGACTTTTTCATAACGAGGGAATCATGTCGTTACAATGTGAGCCAATTTCTTAACAGTACAGATATATGTGAGTCATTTTTATAAAGGTAGGAATATATGTGTGTTAATTTTGTTACAATAAGGATATATTTAAACTACTTTTGTAATAAGAGTATTTCGACTCTAAATAACAAAACTGAAAGACATATCAAATCTATTATTCTTAGTAAAATAGCATTTTATAAAATTACAAACAAATGCATTATGAATTGAAATTGTAAGGAGGAATTAAAAGTGAATAATTCGCTTTTATAATTTTATATATATAATAAGAGACTTCGAATCATAAAAAGGAAGTCATTAACTTATAATGAGAGACTTTGAATTCTAAATCGAGAATGCTATTATCTTTACATGAAATACTTATATGACTTAATGAAATGAGATGTTTTGAATTGGAATAGTAAATTACTTTTATGGAATACTTATATGAGTTAATGAAATGAGATGTTTTGAATTGGAATAGTAAATTACTTTTATTTTAGTGTAGTGTAAAACACTTATATGAGTAGGTAAAATGGGAGGTTTTGAATTAGAACTCCAGAATACTTATATTTTAGTGATAAATAAATACCTATATGAAACTAAAATGCTAATTGGAGAGTGCATTCTAATATCTATATATGCAGTGATTGAATTTAGAATTTTCATTCGGAGAGTTAAAAAGATAAAAGTATAAACGTATAGAAAAATCTTAACAAATATAAATTTTGATTTTTTTTGGATTTAAAACAACACTACTTTTAGCATATTTTTTAAGTTAAAAGATAACACTTTAAAAAAAGAAGAAAACAGAATTGATTTTTTTTACAAAAACTAAAAAAAAAAGAGCATTCACTAGGATTCTAACCAATGTCGGCCAATTAATTTCAGCGGACTTGTCATTGCGCTATCAACTTTTCTTTTTTACTGAGGAGGTTCACATTTATTTATCTACAAAAATATAAAAAAATTACTTCAGATATATTTTGTAATTTTTTATTGAGGAGACGCGGATCATCGCATGATCTCGTGGGTCTGGCCCTGCCAATAAGAATAGGAAGATGTTATTATTTTGTTTAAAAAAGAATGACATATGCTTCTTTTTAATTTGTTAAAAAAAATACATTTTAGTAACTTTTTAATTTTTTCATGTGACATATAAAATGTCACAAGTTTAAAAAATATTTTAATATATTTAATGTAACTTTAATTTAAAATTTTATTTTTTAATTTTTATAAAAAAATTTCATATCAAGTTAAATTGGGTCATTTCTTTTATCTCCATTAATATATTTTTATACTTAATAATCATTTAATTTTAGCTTTAAGAAAGTGATTCATATTTAAACAAACATTTATTTTAAAATTAAATTAAATTAACTTTTTAAAAATTTAAATTTTGTGTTAAATCGAATTATACGAAAGTAAAAAATAGAGAAACGAAGGAAAATATATATAATATTAAACGACATGAGTAGGTAGTGTCAGTAGTAGTAAATGAAGTAGTGGAGGCGGAGGGTGGCGGTGTTATACCAACTCCAACTTTTATTTTTATTTTATTTTATCTTTTAATTACTCTTTCATTTGCAAGTTTTGTCTGTACTCTGAGAAAATCATTTTCTTAATACATGAGTAACGTTTAGGATAAATTTGTGATAATTTGTAGGATTATTACGTTTGAGATGACATAAAATCATATATAGCTAACAAAATTTATAGTTGATATCTTTTTTTTGTTAGTTTCAAAGGAAAATTGCATGGAAATTTTATATAAATTTCTTTATTTTTTAAGAAAATAATAAATTTTATCGAAGAAACTAAAAAGATGATATTAAATTTTATGTAGTTCTTCTTGGATGGTAATAAGATAGACAATAATATTAAATTTTGTTACCCACGTAGGGTCAACAGAAATATATAAAATTCTTTTTAATAAATATGTTAGGTTTAAGGCAATGTATCAAATGAACACCTTTTATCATATATTAAATGAGATATATTATACATCAAAATGAATACATTTATTATATAGTAAGTATCATTTCAACTAAATAATATACATTAAAGACCCAAGAGAAAAACATTACTCTTATATTAAGAAACATCTTAGTCATTTTATCTACTACTTTCATAAAAAAAAAACTCACAGTGGGTGCAGACTAGATATAATGTGACATAAATACCTGGAAAAAAAATAAAGTGTTAATATTTTGAAAAAAAATAAATAGAAGATATAATGTGACACATAAAACTTATTGGATCCCATTTTCGAGAAAAAATTAACGAGCCAAAATTCCTTTCTCTCTTCCTTTTAAATTCTTTTTCCTGTGATTCAACTTTTCAACCTTTGGGTTTTTTCAACAATACCTTTATGGAAAATTCAATTAATAAACTTAACTACAATTTTATTTTATTTTTATTACATTAACAATTAATTTTATCTTAATAATTAATTCTTTTTATTGTACACAGTTACTGGAGTTCATAATAATCTTGAAAATTGAGTATTTATTTAACGTTTGTTAATTTCATTAATAATTTCACTTTAACTTAGATTGTCCATTAATTTGTACATTCTTGCAATTTAAAGAATAAAATTTTTATATCCCATGAAAATTATATAAATAGATTATTTTGAGAAAAAAGAAAAGAAGAAGAATGAATCCATTTATATTATGAAAAGAAATAATAATATAATATTAAAAAATAAATAAAGATTCTTTTCAAAAGAGTAAAATAATTTAAAGTTAATTATCATAATATTTAATGAGTAAAATAAGAAATAAGGTTAGTCTGATATCTGATCTAACAACTTTTGCATGGAAGCATGCATTTGCATGAAAGAATTTAGTAGGTTAAAATGAAGCAGGAGGGGGTGGGTGATTTTTTTTTATTTTTTTTTCTGAGTAAAAGTTGTTTCTCTTTTTGTGATGTGATGTGATGATCATTAAATGAATATAAGATATGATGTTGGTTTTATTTACTACACTGTAAAAAAATAACACTGCAATATATGTTGGAAAACAGTACATAAAGTATCAAGATTCTTATGCCCAAACCGGAGCAACCTATGTTTTCTGCCTCCTTCTTCTTGTCTATGCCTTTTATTGGGATATAGTTTGATTTAACATCAAATTTTGAGAAAAAAGAAGTTAAATTATTAGTTTGATATTCAAAATAAATTATAAAATATTTGTATGATTATAATAATTTTGAAATTTAGTTTAAAATAAATAATAGAAATGTGTACTATTCTAAAATAACTAATAGATATTTGTAAAATTATAAATTAATAATATAATTAATATTAAAAAATTAAATATGTTATTACTTTAGAAATAAATTAAAAACAAAGCAAAATAAAATGAATTATGTAACTTAAAATAACAAAAAAATAGGTTTTTCTATTTTTCGATTTTTATCCGTTTCTGTTTGGTTTCATTATGAGGATGGATAATATAAAATATAAATATATTTGGGGGTGGGGTGTAGCGTTTCTGAAATGTTTGATAAGTTTTATATAAAATACTTTAATTAAGAGATAAATACTATGGATAGAGTATAAAGAAGTAGATCTAAGATTCAATGCACGTGGATGTAATTGTGTTTAATGCTAAGTTACATACGTCATAAAGTTAAATTAGGCAGTTTAATTAATATTGGTCCAGTTAGGTTTAATTTGTTTGAATTTTTGGTCCACTAAAAATGTATGTGATCACCAAACTAAAATATGTGGTACAAGTGCTAATTAAGATAAAAATAGTCTTTCTCAAAGAGCATTTCATCTTTTTGGGATTTTTCAAAGTAAATTTAAATTTTATAAGGCTCAAACATGAAATAAATACTGGGATTAAAAGATCATTTTTAAAAAAGAGAAGAAAGATGGTCCATCATAAAAGGAAAAATGATTTAAATCTTATACAAATAAAAATGGAAGCAAATATATGATCTAAATAAATAAATAGATTATTTATTAAGGAAAAGGGTCACCTAAATTGAAGGAATATTTTTTAAAATGAAATTTCCAAAATAGCTAATATTAGAAAAATAGTTATATTTTATTTAATTACGATTCGTAACTATATATGTTAGAGGATAAGTGAGAGAGAGGGGCAAAGAAAGGAGACACAAGTATTATATATATATAATTGTATATAAGTAACTGATATGTACATATATCAATTATTATATTGTATATATGTAATAGCATATATATGTATCAGTGAATACAAAAGTATTCTTCAATTTGTATCAATTTGATATTTATCTTTGTATAATTAATTGTTATCTTTTGTAGCAATCGTATAAACAAATACAATTTGTACCAAAATAGTAACAAAATCCTTAACTTTAGATACAAAATGTAATTTTTAAAAAATTATAATAATATATTATAAAGACATATTATATATTTGCTTAATTACTTAATTTTCTTTATTTTCTCTTCGAAGCTGTTCATTGCCCTCAAAATTCCCCACTATTACTCATTCAAAATCTATAGAAAATAATCTTATCTTTATAACTCGCATGTTGCTAATGAACTAATATGAGATTTTATGAAATGCAAACGAAAGTTAAAACTTAAGTAACTAAAACAAATATTAAGTATGAACGAATTCTTGAATCTATATCATAAAAGATAAAATATAAGATTGTACCAAAGTATTATATTGCTCCTTCGTTCTAAATTATAATTAGTTTCTTTTTTTTAACCGGCTTTGAAAAGTAGTATTTTAATATATTTATATAATTGAACATATAAATATTGTATACTCTCAAGGAATTTCCATGCGGTGTTAACAACATTACAATCATATTAAATCTCCAATCATCGAAGTACACTAAAATCTCTTTAAATTAATAAAAGTGTAATTTTGAAAATTATTATTTTGTACAGTTATCATTCCATTTATAAATTAATATTTATTAATTTACAAAGTGTTTCGACATCAAAGAATTGTTCATGAATGAATTTTTAAAGAATTTAAAATAACTTGTGAAAATGTCATTCATAATTTGGGATCATGGTTAATAATTTCGGTTACCACTATAACATTGACGTTAATAACCTATTGGATGAGTAAAAATGATAAATGTCTAGAGATGTAGAGCTTAAAATAAATTGTGGATATCATTGAAAAAATAACGTCGATGATAAAATTGAAGATGCTACAATGTATTTGGAACCAAACTCTTCACAAATTTATGGTGCAATTAAAAAAAACAACACCGAAATTCTTGGATTCAATAAGAAAAGTTAGAGATGAACTTCAATTAGATTTATATTTAATAACAAACAATTCGTAATATAATAGAATTATATTTCACTAAATTCTCTTAAATAAATATGTACTTTTAAAAAATTATTAATTTATAATATTAATGGGCCCATATATTTATATACCGAATATATTATCTTCTTATTTTATTTGAAATGAGAAACTTTTTTTTGTTGAGACAAATAAAGATCAGATAAAATTATTATTTTAAAAAAATTACTAATAAATAGATTATTTGATTTGGAGAGATTTTACTGTATATAAAAAGGTAGGGATTTATGAACTTTAAAGAATGGTGGCTAATAATAGATTAATTATTAATGCAATTTATGGAGCGGTAATCTGTCTCGTGATATCTCGTGATCATTTTTGTTTTAAAATAACTTATTTGAATATTTATTGAACTGTACCTCTATTAATTATTTATCCTCTAGCTCTTTTAATTTAGGAAATCTTTTATTAGGAAAACCAAAAACTTTCCGGCACAATGGTTTGTAAAAGGCTTGAAGAAAATAATAATTATTGTAAGGTTTACTTATGTATATTAATATTAATATAAATATTATGAGGAAGATATTAGGGGCGTGCAAAAAGTTGGGTTATTAGGTAAGTGGGTTTGTAATGGTTTAATAAAATAAATTTATTTCAATTTGATTTCAATTTTAAATATTTAATTATTTATAAATATTTTTTTTGTTACATTGTGTCGCGCTAAATTATTAGAAAAATAAAAAGTGATATATTATATTTTATTTTATGAATATTTCCTTATTAGGTAAACAAAAAATGTTAATGATCAAAATTTGATAAATCAATAAAAAAGAAAAGCTTAACGATTTGTAATATTTAAAATTAAAAACCAACAAAACCAAATTAATAATATAAAAAATCAAATCGAACCAATCAATTTTTTTAAAAATAATTATTATATCAGTTGAGCAATCAAATAAGAAATCAAACTTGATATAGTAGTAATAACTTTCAACACGATATCCATATCTAGACTCAAGTTTAATGAGTTTAATATTTTATTTAACAAATATAATTTAATCCCTAGCTGATCCATCAAAAAATCTCCTAGCTAATAAGATTAGCATTGTTTTTTAGCTATAAAATTTTATACAACATTTATTTCTTATTTTCTTATAATGATACAGTAGAACACGTTTCTTGACTAGCATAATGTTATTATCGATGAATTTCATCGCTAATTCGTTACAAAAATTACTTTTTACCCTAATTTTTTTTACTAGTGTTCTGGAATTAAGGGGAAGACAAATTAAAGGAACTCATGCTTGTGCATGCAGTTTCCTCTGATCATTTTGTTCCCTACTCTATTAATTATTTTTACTGCATCCTAATCTCAAAACAATAATATTTTGTTTTTACCAGAGAAGTCAATGAAAAAACAAAAGCTGCAAAATATTAAAGCTAGAAATTAAACCTTCAAATCTTTGCATGTACATTATGTTTATATATGTGGAGTAGGTGTAGCCTGTATGCATGCAGGTTCAAAAAGAATGGAGAAAAATGAAACCTAATGGCTACACAAACTTTCCATATTTGTACTTCTAAAAGTTGTTAGAACAACCAATGATCCATTAGAACATGCACTATTCTACAACTTCCTTAGCTTGTAGGGTTGAGTTATTGTTCTCGTTAAAGAGATTCAAAATATTCGATGAAGTAACAAAATAATTTGGAATGTGGGGTGGTGGAAATGAGAGCTATGGGAAGGTGAGGATGAAAGATGACGGAGTGTTTGAGGATCGAGACGATATAATCAATATGAAATATCATTATAATATAAAAAAATTATTAGTTTATAGTATTGGGTTATTGGTTTAGTGGTTTTAATAACGTTTTTTTTTTATCGAGTTATCGGTTCTTAACAGTTTAAAGTTTTTTCTTAACGGGTTAACCGATAACCCGATAGTAAATTAAATAATTATATTTATTCCATTTTGTATATAAAGTCCTCGACTTAGAGTTTAATTTCCTTCTTTTGTTTTTGGTTGTCTCAAACACTTAATTATTCTACAATATAGTGTTTGCTTTTGAGCAAGATGTAACTTATGAATTTAAGTGCATGATTTATTTGGTTTGTCATCTTGTTTCTAAATGATTTTCAATGTTTTTTCTTTTGTGTCAAAGCTTAACAGTTAAACCGATAACCGAATCAATAACGATAAAAAACCGATAAACCAATAACCGATAAGCCATATATCTTAATGGTGCTATAATGGTTTAGCATCTCTACAAATTGATAACCAAAAAGGTAATCCGATAAACTTCAAAACCGAACCGAACCGGCTGATACACAACTCTAGTTCATCCCTCGGACGAAAATTATATTATTTACACATGGTTAAGATAATTTTTTATGTATATATAATCAATATTAAACCCCCCTTGACAACTTTATTTGTCTATTTATACAAGTTTTGAACCTTCTGATTGGAAATCCTGAATGAGCCACTGCTTTCACTAGACAACTTATTTTCCTCGACTTCAACAGTTATTGTACAATTCAAAATTATAATTAGCTTAAATCTAAAATCATTTGTTTTGAAATAAAAATTATGAGAAAATTTAAGAATTACTTACCATTTGCACATAATAACAATGTGATCAAGCTGATTTAGGTAAGCTAACTGGCAAAATAATACTACGTACTATAATTAAATTTTTAATGACACAAATATTAAAATAAAATTGACATATCAATTAACTTGTGCAACATAAAACATAACGATGAATTGATTGTCCACGAGGGTGAATTAAAATTTTAATTATATTGTGTTTAATTAAAGCGACCAAAACTTAAAATCCCTACAAATTAAAAAGTGCATAGCCTAATTAATTTGAGGCATACGTGTACTTCATAATTACAGAGAGGGGTTGACTTGCTACTCCATTATCATTTACTTAATTAGCTTATACTTGTATAAATTAAAACACTAAATAATATTATTAAAATTATATGATAGGAGCAGCAAATTTCTTATCGATCATGATATTTACTACTTTAATTTACCTAATTTCCTTTTTTAGTACGACTGTTCTTTTATCTTTTTGATAATTTTTATCATAAGTTCTTTTACATAACATGTGTAAAAATTACGAGATGAAAAATACATGTTAATACATTCTACGTATTTAGTTTAAGACCATAAAATTTTAATATTTTTATTTCTTTATGCAATTTTATATCTAATCGTAATCAAATAAACAAATTTAAACAAAAGGAATATATATTATCAACGAACTACTTTACATAGTTACTCGTTACTTCCTTTGTTCACTACATGAAAAATATTTGTGACATAAAACATAAATATAATTTTTAAGTTGATTTCAGTGAACAACTACGTTCTTCAACTTTAAATGTGCACAAGTAGACACTTAAATATTTATAAAAAATTGAATAAACAGACACAAGTGTCCTACATGACACAATATATGTAGGACACAAAATTGTCATATATAGTGCTATATAGGACGAACGAGTATATTTATGTAATTTTATACAAATTTAAATATCTATTTAGACTCATTTAAAATTAAATACCATACTTATCAATTTACGTCAAGTTAAATATCATATTTATGGATTATATCAATAGATATCCGTTCTCTTAACTTGTCTAACTTTTTTTTTTTTTTTAAAAAGAGATTTCTTTTATTACTCGTTTTTCAATGTATGATACTTTTTCTTTTGTGTGTTACATATTTGTTTTGTTGTGAGACGGAGACAGAGACAAAGAGCAGTTAAAACTAAAGTAGTGATGTTGTTGTTGTTATAAGTAAAAAGGTAAAAAATGTCAACCAATGGAATAAGGTCGGCGTGCAAGACAATATCTGTAATTTGTGTTATTACTTTAACACACACACACACACGGTTTGTATCGTAGGCTTTTTATTAATCATCATTATTCTTTCACTAGGGAGGGGTTAGAAGGTTTAATTCTGCAGTATGTGTATTTATATTTCATATAAAAAGTTGTACGTAAAAATCTTACTATTATAATGAATAGGTATGTGAGGGTTAATATACCTATCCATTACTTTGGACCACCTTTTTTGACATGTGGTTAATTTCCTAATCCTTACTTTTTTTAGTTTTGAATGTTTTCTAGAGTCGTGATGTTCGATATTTTTATTGAAATATGATAATTCAATTTTACATAGCATATGGCCTTATTTTGGAGAATTGCTATACGTAGTAGAGATTTTATTTTTATTTTTAGGACTTGATTATCAAGTTTTTGATTAAGAAAGGAACAGTTTCATCCATTAAATCACAATCTTCCCCGACATCTTTTTTCTTATATCGTTATTTGATTGAGAACGAGATATAAATAATTCGATAAAGTATGATATTTAATTAGATCTTTGGGTCATGATCCGATATCAGTTGTATATTTTTATCATCCTATATATAAATTATTATCGAATCATGTGATTGTATCACAGTATAACATTTTAATTAGATTGATCAAATAAAAAATCGCATAAAATTGAATTTTTTGAAAAATAAGTTGTGGAATGAAATAAAAGATTTAAGCAGAAGTTGCGGTTTAATTAGATTTTAAAGAATAGAATTACATTAGCAAAAAAATAAATTAACCACTGGAAAACCATAAAGTTTTTCACATGGATGATTTACAAAAGAAAAGTTGTTACTTATTTGTACCGTGTGCATTAGTCAAATTCAGTTCGCTCTTATTTAATATCAATTTTTAATTCAGCCGTTTTAGATATTTAAGTATGTAAAATTAATAATTAAATTTATTAAGATATCTTGTATAGGTTCTTATTAAACGATTTTGATCCTTAACAGTTGGTTTTAAATTTATCAACTAAAAAACTATTATAAAACAAGTATGCGACATCTCCAATAATTTGACGAGACAAGACAACAATACAAGTCTACAGAAAGCTCATAAAATAGAAATAATCACAAGTCATAAATAACACGAATAAAATTACGCAAGTGCAACATAAAGGCTATTAAGAGGAATAATGTTTTTACTTAAGATTTTAACGTTTTAAATAATATGAAGTTATGAACTTAAAGTTATTTTAAAGTGTAAACCGAAGGGAAAGAGCAAAAACAATAAAAGGTACTGGAGTTACTATTTACTCCATTTATGCATAGATAAAGTAATAAATTACAATAGTCTTAATAAATTATCGATTTAGCTAATAATTAAATTTTTTAAAATAAAATCATTATAAATCCATTAACCCAATAATAATAAATTAATTATTTTTCAATTTATTTTATCGATCACTTCAATTTTTACATGAAAAATGCCATCACTGATTCCATATCTAAATTCTTAGCGAATCTCATTTTTCAGAAGTCAAAATACCTAAGTATTGTAATAATTATTAATTTTTCGAAAATCTAAATATATCAAATATTTTCGAATAGAGGAATTAAAAGAGAATGTTGAGATAAAATAGGGACAAAGCAAAATTAGATACGCCGCCAAAATGAATTTGATATGTTTGTCCAAAAACAGAAAATCTGCAAAACTCAAAGAATTTTCTTATCACATGTTTCCCTTTGAAAAAGTAAGCTTCCATAAGTTTTTTTTTTTTTTTTTTTAAGAAAATAAAATTAAGTGTCCATAAATTTAATTAATGTTAATTTGCACTGCGTATGATTTATTTTAGAAAAAGCGTTTCTTATCATATATATGTTCACTTCCAAAAATTTAAATTGAGATATTTACTAGTAGTATGTTTGTTAAGTTTGTGTGAAGATCAAAGTATTTATTATTTCTCAAAAAATGAGATAATAAATAATTTGATTAAAAAAGTCAATACTATATTATTATCAAAAAATAAATTAAAATTATAATGATTCTTATTGATAAGTTTAAATATTTTTTTAAATAGGGATAACATCATTATAATTAAAGTTTCAAAAATAAAAGTGATTTGCTAAATATGTTAAAATATCAAGTAATTTGTCTTCCCTTTTTCTATTTAAGAGTTACAAAAAACAAATAATATTTCATTAATCAAATGTGTGAGGTGATATTTATAACAGAAATCCATATATATTCACCAGTAAAATAATTTAATTTTAATTTATTAATCATATTTCTTCTTCATCGACCATCCCTATTCTTTTCACTTAAAAAAGTATTTAGATTTTAATTTCTTCAAATAATTCCGCAGTTCAAAGTTTTACCGACTTTAACCTATTGACTACTACTTTTTCATATTAAAGTTTAATCATAGATGATTTAGTTACATACTATTTTTTTCACAAAATTGTTTTAGTTAAATAAAATTAACAAATCTGTAGATAAAATACATGAGTTTATTTTCTTTAATCAAATTATAATTAGTTATAGGAAATAATTTTTCTCAAATGTTAATATCACATTCTGAGATTTTGATAGACAGGTCTGAAGCTTTGAGAATGTATTTAATGGTAAGCCCAATGCCATTGCTACTGATTTCTACTACATATGAGATCCACTTCTTTTCACCTGTCATTCGTATCATAGATATATGTGGGACGACTGAACAAATATTCCCTCGATATAAATATAGAATTTGTATATATTTACTTTATCTATTTATATACGATTTATGAGTAAATTATTTTATTAAGTAAGCGAAATTTATAAATGAAATTCTGAGCTCACCATATAATTAAATATTTGTTTCATAAAAGAATCTTTTCTCACATGTACAACATTTTAGCTAAAATATTTTTGAATTAGTGGATAAATAAAAGTTCATTAAAAATAAGTAATTTTACAATATGCTAAAATAGTAATAAAAAAAAATTGTCATCTATATGTAAATAATTACTAAAAAAGTAGTCTCATTCATGAAATATTCTTGAAAAGTGATTTACCATGTAATTTTCCCTTTGTAAAATGAAATTACAAGCCCACAAATAATGGGCCAAGTACGATCACAATCCATGCTGATTATGGGCCTCACCAAATCAGTATATTTGACCCAACAGTTTGGGCTGCTTCTTGTTCTGCTTTTGTGTAAAAATAAGGAAATTGAAAAATCATAAATTAATAAACTTTAAGGGAAATTTAGCTAACTAGTCAAAAAAACCAGCTTATTTAGTGATAATATTCCTACTTTAAGAATATTAGTAAACATGTCAAAAATGTCATTATTTTAAAAATAAATAATTATTCTGATATTATTAATATTTTTTGTCTCTCATTATTTACACCCTTTTTCTCTCTCATATAAATTACACATTTTCCTATATTTATGTAATTGGATAGATATTAATGTCATTTTAATTTTTCTCTCACTATTTTAAGCTTATCAATTTCTCTCTCTTACTTTTTTCCTAATCAAATCCCTAGATTTTTCTCTCTTTTCTTACTCTTCTTTTCAATTTCTCTCTCTAACATTCTTCCAAATTAATTCCATAGATTTTCGATTCAATATATTAATATTTTCTATTATTCTTATTTAATTTCGTTGCAAGATTTGATTTGAAGATTAAACTTGATTTGGGTATTACGTTTTTCAGATTTCTCATTACTTAGTGATTTTAGTGTTTTTTTTTAAATTTTTTTTGTTTTGTTGTTATTCTTAAAACATTTTTTAAGGTTTGAGACTACATAATTCTCTCTTCAATGGACGTTTTCAAGAGTTACTAGAGGTATTGGACAAAATAATTAAAGTTCTTCTGATTTTTCATCATTTAATTTTTTTTCACTCAAGAATTAAACAATAATGTAGGTTCCGCTTCTAATTCTAAGCAGGATATACGATGGGAAAAAATGCATGAATCCGTCGATGTGCAAAATCTCACACAAATTCATAACCATGAAGTTGAAGAAGATCAATATGTGGGAGAATAGGTTTTTTTTTTGGCATGTTCTGTGTCTTGCATGTCTAGTTTAATTTGTTTAGTAACTTTTAAGATTAAAAAAATTCATGTTACAATGCGTTTGGAAGTGTATATGGAATTTTTATTATGTTATAGTTAGTATTTATTTTTGTATTTCATATATTTATTGTATTTTGTGTTTTTTTTTTGTGTTAGTTATGTCAATGTAACACATTATATGAGTTTGATTGTGTATATTTCATAGTTTTAATGTTTTTTGTATTCACAGATTTGAAAGTGTATATTGAAATTTTGTTCTGTTTTAGTCCGTATGTATTTTTGTATTTCATTGTTTTATTGTATTTGTATCCATAGATTTGGAATTGTATTTCATATATTTAATTCATTTTGTATTCTGTTTTTTTTTTAGTTATGTAAATATACCACAGTTAGTATTAATTTTTGTATTTCATATTTTTATTGTTTTTTGTATTCATAAATTTGGAAGTATATATTGAATTTTGATACTGTTTTAGTCATTATGTATTTTTACAATTAATAGTTGTATTCATTAAAAAATTATGTTGCATTGTTTATGAATTTGACATTTTTTTCTAATTTGTATTTATTCTAAAGGTATGCCAACTAGTTATGCATTTTATTTAAGAATGAGTACACCAAATATTCAATTATTTCTTTTTAATTTTATATTTCATTCACTTTTTCATCATACTAATTTTTTGTATTTTATATATTATTATACAAATTTCTAAATAAAGCTAGAATAAATAAAAATACAAATAAAATACATATTGAAATGAATACATACAAGATTTTTGAAAAAAAAATTACTATATAGGGAAAAAAATATATGAATACAAATATATTTGTTAAATAACACCTATTGGAATGAATACAAACTAATAAATACAAGATTTTTGAAAAAAAAATAACCATATAGGGAAAAAAATATATGAATACAAATATATTTGTTAAATGACTATATATATACATTCGGCATACCTATTGGAATGAATACAAACTAATAAAAAACTATGATAAATATAAATAGAATATATTGTGGAATAAATATAATTTTAAATAGGTAAAAATTCTGGAGAAAAAAAAAGAACAAGTTTAAATTTTATTTGAAAATGTAACTTATGAAAAAATTAAGTGATCCTTATCTTTTATTTGAAATATTCTCTCCCTTATTTTCTCCCTTTTGTTATTAAATAATTATATTCTTTAAATAAAAACAAATAATAAAAACATAAATAAAATACATAACAAACTAAAATTTGACATTTTTACTAAATATTGAAAGTGTTGCTAATGAGCTCTCTTAAATGTTAAAATATTGACATTTTGAAAAATTTCCCTAAATTTAATTTAGGGATTTTTACCGGGTGGTTCGTTTTGATATTTTCACATAACTTTTTATCTTATTTTTTTAAATATGTTAATCTGGTGTGCATATACAGGTTATTGATTAGTTCGTAATCGATTTAAATGAATAACAATTTTACATAATATCATAAAACATGAATGCTAATTAACTGATTTCTATAGAGCCTCCTATTGCCATGACAACTATACTTGATACACCAACATGCAAATGAAAAAAAGATCTTTTAAAAATATTCGATAAAATTTCTCATAAGTCAATTCATACTACATATTTCGTTCAAATCACCCAACTTAATTATAAATGCACTAGATTGAATAATGGATAGAATCAATAGGTGAATGACTCATCGTAAGTTATGTTTTCATGAACTAATTTTTTAATTGTATCACTTAGTGATTTAACATATTGTAAAATGCATTGTACAATGTTTTGTGGAATTATGTGATCGGAATAATTATTAGCAGGTGTAGACATACGTTACGTTTAATCTAAATCTAAAGATATCAGATTAGCTTTCGTTTGTTTTCACACCTAACAATCATCAAGTTGGGCAAAAATTATTGAAGTCAATTTTGAGAACAGAACAAGGAACATTAATCAAGGGATTAGAAACCAAATGAGTAGGTACATTGACCAATAATTCATAGTCAGGCATAATACTCTTTAAGCGGGCTTCGATTGTCGTTTATGCCTTTCAATTTTGAGTATGAATAAGTAAATACTTAATTTGTATATAGTTGAACAAGCAGACATATATGTCTTATGCGACATAATACAAATTAGTGTATGTCACGCGAATTTACATGTCGACCGTGTGCATCTAACTATTTATTTTTGGCATAGTATATAAATATGACCCTGAACTTGGTTTCAATGGATAACTACGTCCTCCGATTTTGAGTGTACACAAGTAGATACATAAACTTGTATAAAATTGAACAAGTAGATATATGTGTCATACATGACATAATACACGTAGGAGTCCACATAGGACATAAACTTGTCATGTAAGATGCTATGTAGGATAAATGTGTCTATTTATTTAATTTTATACAAATTTAAGCGTCCACTTATGCACACCCAAAATTAAAGATCATAATTGCATATTAATACCAACTTTAGGATTATGTTCATGTATTATGCCTTTAATTTGATTCATGTTGTACATTGTTTCTTGCTAGACTTTATTTGGATGGGAACGTGAATCTCATCTCAAGACTTTTGAACTTCTTCATATTTCTTGTCGTATTCCTATTGTCATTTGTGAGAAATAGATGTTGAGTATAACTCTATTTCAAAAGTAGCTTCGGTGAATGATTGTTCAAGCATATAAAGTTTCAACCAGCTCATTAATCATTGTGAAACATTTTATCATTCTTCAACTCTATTCTTATCATCTCCCTAAACTTTATACATTTGTAGTGTTGTTTTTTCTTTTCTATTTTGTTTGCTATTGAGTTTCAAATCTGACTACATTTAGATTCGCGCCAGGAAGTTCCACATTGAGATAAAACATTTTCTAATAAAGGTGACTCCATATCCAAGGGAATTCGAATCAAGACATCTGGTTAAGGATTATGAAATACTTAGCTTGTTACTCCACCATAATCCTTGTTGGTGAAATTATGACATTGCAACTCCTTTTAGTACCAACAAGATAAAAAAAATTTCACAACCAAAGGTATGCTGCAGTGGATAAGGCTACTCTCACCAGAGGTCTTGCGTTAGAACATTAAATATAAAAAATTACACGATAAAGAGTATATCCTCCTAAATGAGGTTCTGCACAAATTTAAAAAAGTCGAACTTCTATGAACACCATATAGAACTCCAAAAGAAAAAAATAAAAGCTTTTCAAAGTAAAAAATTATGATCAACAATTTGAAAGTAAATGTAGAGTACTAGTAATTTTTTTTCTTATGTATGAAAATTGAATTTCATCTACTAGAATAGTCAAGTCATGAAATTATTCTAGTTTAACTATGTCACTATTAGAAAGGATGTTTTTCTCACAAATGAGTTAATTTTTTAATTTTTTTTTTGGTGATTAATACTAACATTTCACCATCTTAGTCAAAGAGAATTCAAAACCTTTTTTCTTTTGTCTTTCTACTAATGTGTTAAGATCATAAAAGATCAGGCATTGGTGGGGTAGCTTTACCTTAAACCACTTTTTCTTTATCTTCATCAAATCATTTCCCTCCTCTCTTCTTTTTTTATTTTTTCAATTTTGAAATATTTGCTTTATTCATTTGAATAGACTAAGAAATTTGCTAACTCCACAATTTATGGTGATATTATTCCTCCACATCTCCAACGTCAAAAAGAAAAAAAAAGTCCTTTTCTTCACTTTTTTTTTAATTATCCTTTATTTTCATTATAATAATAATGATAATTGGACTTTTTAATCTCTTTACATAGAATGGCTCTTTTCATTTACAGGTTGTCATGGACCCATGGTGATGGAACTATATCTTCTTCACTTCAATAAAGTTCTCAAAGTTTTTATAAATACATAACATATAAATGTACCTTTTAATTTAGATTCAACTCATATTCATATTCTTCAATATTAAGTGTTGATGAGCATATAAAATCGAACTAATAAATAAATGTGTCTTACATCACGTATCAAGTGATTGACACGTAGAATACATATATGTACTTGTTTAATTTTATACAAATATGTATTTCTACTTATTCAATTTCAAAATGTAAAGACCTAAAATCCTATCGAAGTCAAATTAAAGAAAACGTTTTTGTATCATACCTTTTATAGAAGAACAAAACTTAATTTTCCTCCAACTGCGATATCCAATTTAGTTCATTTAATTTTTTGTCACTAAAAGATCTTTTTTCTCCCCTTTATAATATGCTAATAAAGGAAAACCAACAATTGGAACAATTGTTCATGAATAGCTATAATCACTAGCAAGTAAGCAAAGATATATCAACCTATATTATAAATTTAAGTAAGACAAAATAGGAGGCTAAATATCATGATTCTTTCGAAGCTTCTTCTAATTAGAAAAAAAAAAGGTTTTTGGGAGTAATAACTAAATTAAATATGCATTACTAATTAAGAAAAATTACTCTTAATATAAGCTCTAGAAAAGTCACATCAAATGAAGCACAAGTTGTATCGTGTGTGAAAAGGTGATAGAGATTAGAGATAATAATATATACAAGGACTTTAGAAAATCAATACTTTGATATGAGTATCCTAAATGTAATTTTCGTATTATAGGCAAATATTGTATTAAACTTGTATGTACGTCGTTATCGATTTAATTATCACAAGTATGCACTTTTGTGGCAATAATTGTACGAGCCATATAGTTTAAAATTTTTTAAAAAGATGAACTTCTTTAAAATGATCAATTCATAGAAGTTAAAAACTCTTTACTGCCTTTTACTCCATCCGTCCGACAATATTTATTATGTTACGCTATTCGAAAGTCAATTTGATTAATTTTTAAAATTAAATTAGATCATATTAATTCGATATTTAAAAAAAAAAATTAAACAGTCTAAAACTATATGGAAAGTACTCTAAATTACAATTTTACGTATTAATATGATGAAAAAATACATCTTAAAATGTTAGTCAAAGTTTTTATAGTTTGACATTAAAATAGAAACCATGACAAACAATAGCGGACGGAGAAAGTGTGTTCAATGGAGCATTTATAGTAGTTATTTTGCATATACTCGAACAAAAATTTAGTGATTCAGTGAATAAGTATTTTTTCATTTTTAATTAGAGTTATCAATTTCAAGGCTTAGGAATGAACTCGTCTTTGATAAAGAACACTTTAATTATGAGTAGAAGTTTTCAATATTTATATCGACTTTGATTTAAAAAATAAACACGAAGACATATAATAATTACCTAGGTATAGGATTCGGACCAAATGACTCTGACCACTGAATTCCCATCTTGAGGTTAGTAAAATTTTGCGTCTAAATGAAAGAGAGTTTCACTTGATTTCATCATCATATACCTGCAGTACACAATTAAAACTTAGCACCAAAAAAAGAGACGTGACATAATTGCACATCATGATACAATATACTAACACCAAAAAATGAAAGGATAAAATTATGAACATGAAAAATAAATAGTATCAACGAGTATGATAGACAAATACAGAAAAAAGATTTAGAGGGGGAAGCAAATATGATATAGGACTCATTTTTAGCGATTGGAAATTGCTAATTAACAAGATTAAAACTATAAAAAAATATTTTTTTTAATAAAAAGATATTGAACGTGGTGAATATCCATCCATGGTACTATAGATCAATGACAAATTATTAAAAAACAAAATTGGACCCTCAATATATATGACACAAAAACTACCAATTTGTTATTGACATATACACTCTCTTCTTACATAAGAATATATATATATATCATCCTCTTTTTTTTTTTTCTTGATGGGGTTTTCTTTTTTTTCTCTATATAAAAAGTATATATATGTTCCAATATTGCCCTTGTCCATTGAAAATATCAAATGTTATTGCCAATATTGGTTGCCGTGGTGAATCAAATAAATATGTCTACTATTATTCCCATGACTATGATGATAAGCATATTGAGGAATCTTGGCCGTGACTTTCTCATGACAAATAGGAAACATCACCGGTGACGATCTTGTTCTAATATGACGTATGCGTCCGCTAATTGTTTCATCTAAAGAATTTCGTGCCATTTTCTTATATGGTCTTGGACAATCATGATGCCTCGTTGATGTAGGAGGGCTAGTAACGGTTGAACAAAATGAACTTGGTGATGACGTGACATCAGGGTTGCTGATAGTGGTACTATTGGTAGATGAGGTAGAAGCAATAGAAGGTGTAGGAGATACAACTTTTTTTGTGGATTTTGGTGGATATAAAAAAGCCCTCATCTTGAGAAACGATGATATTTTTGAAACACGATCATATTCTTCGATTAAATTGGCTAAATCTTCGTCAGATGTTATCGATACAAGAGCATCTAGATCTTCGTTTGGTAACTGACATCTTAAACTCACTGACGATCCACACATCTCCCCTAGCTTCACTAATAGTTCTGAAAAAAAAAATTGGTATATCTAAATTAATAAAAAATGTAACATACATATATAGAATTAAATCAATGGAGCATAAATTATGAATCATAGGAATGAAATAAATAACAACCTGTGAATGAAATGGAACGATCAACGGAGAGGACACGAGTTTCGCCACCATAATACCGGAGTTTTCCATCGGTTTGACGGGGGATAATCTTGCCACCATAGCTACAAAGGAATTTTAGAGGAAAATTATGGGAATTAATGGATGGACTAACCATTTTTTTTTCCTTTGTATTTTGCAAGTATTGGAGATATTATAAGTTATAATTTAAGGGGTTTTGAAGAGGCCTTAGTTGGTTGTTCAAGCCTAAGTAAGGTTACCTTTACCACTTATTTATAGAGTTTTTTTTTTGTTTTTGGGAATGGGAGAAGATAAGAGGAAAATAAGACCGGGTCGGGTCGGGTCGGGTTAGAAAAACCCAGAAAGAGACCCACGCACCTAAGATTCCAATATTGGTTGGGGCTCTTGTTAATTTAATTAAGATTTCTTTTTTCTTTTTTTGTCTTTCAAAGTTCAAACAAGTGGTGTCCAAAATGGTTGAATTGTCATCACAATTAATAGCATTTTGGTTACTAGATTACGAATTTGTATTTCAAAGTAAACTTTACTATCATATGGCTGATATAACATCATATTACTAAATTTCTTAGGTCATTGGATTAGAATTATATCGAGATTTACATCTTCTTCTTTAATTATTTGATGGTGATCAGATATATATTGATTTGATTAATTCATTATGGAGTTACATCTAGTCCATTTAACTAGAGAAACTTTTAAATGCTTGAAATCGAAAGAAATTTTATACATTCGATCACAAGAAATTTTGGTGATAGGCATTTACATACAATAGCAATATTCCATTAACAGTATATACTGTAGAAAGTGGAAGAGGAATGGATTTAGCATCCTGCACCTTAACCATTATGTAAGGATAGGATTACAATTTTATCAAACAGAAAGCTACCACTCTAATTATCTAAACAAAGTATATTCTATGAATATGTCATTGGGTTGGGCCAGGAATTGATTTCATTATGGTAGCCGCAAAGGCGAAGCCAGGTCTCGAAGCTTAAAGTTATTGACTTCGAGTGAACTCATATCTCAAAGGCTAGCCCGTCCCTTATAATAATTAACAGTATTTTATTATACTTGTTCACCTAGGAATGTGGGTAGGTGAAAACGAATAGCTCCATGCCCTGGCTATGTTGGATTCATGATCATTACAAATTTGAACAGAGATTCCTTAATTACTGTGATGGATTTTGGACGATTCCTTTTGTCAATGACGTTGCGTATTGTAATTCTTATATTACTATATATATATATATCTTATAGAAGCTAAATTATCATATGATATATAATAGAATATTCTCTTTAAAGATACAAGGATCAAGTAGAAATTATATACACACAAACAACATAATAATATTAGAGTTGTATTTGTAACTTATAATCAAATAAAGTTAAAGCTTAACATATAACATAATACAAGTTGATGTCTAATTTTTTATTTATTTATTTAATCTTAATTATACACCATATTATGAGTAAGAGAGAACATTAATTACTAGAAGTAAATATATATTTGCTGGTCAAATTGTAAATTTCTGTATGACTAAGACTTAGGCTTTTATAATATTTTTCAAATTTTGACTATATACACAAAGAATACGACATTTTTTTTGTCATCTATTTTCTTTGCAATAAGAGATTGAAATTGCAGGGCTGACAGTTTTTGAAATATGATTGGCTGGCCGAATCTGGCAGCATATGGAGAGTATTTAAGAAACTATAAATATTTCACATTATTTAAGAAAAATACATTTTCTATATTTTTTTATTTCTTTGGTGGATGGTAAAGTATCCTAGTTCTTGTCTTTTACTATGTCAATGTCTTCTCTATCCTTGTATATTTAATTAGGAGATGTAATTTTAATTCTTATTAAGACAATTCAATTTCAACTAGGATTATTGTAGGAAATTCCATTCCAAATTTTATCTTAGAGGTATAATTATATTTCCTTCGAGATATCTCAAATATCTCATAAACTCTTGATTATTCATCAAATATTGTTTTTTTCAAAGAAATTTCGAATATGAGTATCAAAATATATCAGATTCTTTTTGACAATTAAATATTTCAAGTAGATCCACAAATCTTTTCTCGGAGATCAATGCAAATATATAAGAATTATTATTAATTCTTTCTTAATTATGACCCAAGTTTACTTGTGATTCAAGTAATACCATAAATAATATATAAGATGAATAGATCTCGTCATCCGTACATTGATTACTTGATGAATGTACCTGATTAAGTCATAACTTTTATATAAATTAATCCTCCTTCCACCCATTAGGGTTACCACATATTCTCTACAATATTTCCATCGCTGAAAATTGTTTAACAACTAACACTTCTGTTCTTATTTCTATGATGATGTTGTTTACATCAGATATTTGCCTTAACAATCGCTATGTATAATTATCGTATTTAAGATCCGAATATTATGTATTAAAGTATTTAATCTTACAAAATCACCTTAAAAGAAAAAAATCAATGAATCAACGAAATTATATCCGCACAAACACGATTAAGCCAGAATGAGGTATTAATCAAATGTAGAAATTGAGATCCCATACCACAATGTTAGTCCAATATCTACAATTGGGTGTGACCAATGTGAATGTGGTCCCTTTAAGCCACTGCCAATAATGTCCTATCCCATAAGCTTGGAAAGGAATATAATGGCTTGTGTGGAGGGCAGGGAAATGGGGTTGGTAAAGACTTAATCAAAGCTTATATATATCATGTCCCGTGACTATTTTAGCCCTATAATAATAACAATGATATTTTGAATAATAATAATAATAATAATAATAATAATAATAATAATAATAATAATAATTCAGTAAAGTAATGAAAAGTTGAAAGATGGCTTTGGGACCGCAACTAATCGAAGGATTATTTTGAATATCTTAACTTGAAATCAAAAGGTTAAAGGATAAACTATTTAAATTTCATAGTTTTAATATGAAATTATAATATATTCCTAATAAATTTTTAGTTATATTAAACCCTTAAAAGTTTAAAAAATTGGATATAATAATTGAAGTTCAGATACATTAAAATATGTAGTTCAGATACATTAAATATTATCTCAAATTCATTAAAAATTAGATTGGATACATTAAAGAAATAAGAAATTTTGGAGATTTTTAAAAGTAATAGAGGATAATGGAAATAAATGAAACAAAAAATGTGTATTTCTATAATTTGTCTGTCGTGGCATCATATACAAATACAAATCAAATTTGTTTTATAAATGATGAATTACATAAATGTGACACTTATACAAATTCAAATTAAAATCTACATAATTAGCATTAAATGTTAGTAGCGAATTGTAAAATATTCAAATTATATTAACTAATTAACCAATATGCATATACTTATTCACACGTTATTTCTCCTAAAATTAACGTAACTTTTTTTATATAATATATGCATAACTCTAACGACCAATCACTCGTACAAAATTGATTGGAGTCTCTTTCATGAATTATCAATTAAAAATGGCATCTTTCATTGGGCTGCCACTTGAACTTTGAACATATGCCTCTGTGGCTCCCACCTTTTTGGGGCCAAAATTTTGCATATCCAAATTAAATTCCAATGCCTTCCACTCTTGTTCCTTGGTTTTCCTACTTTATTTCCCTTTCATATTTCCTTTTTCTACTCAATATTATTTCAAAGAGTGAGAGTGAAATATCATTGCACCAACTTTTCTTTATCATAATAAATTCAAACTTAAGTTACTTAATATTTTGAAGAAAAAAAAAGATTGAAAGTTGGAATATATATATCCACATTTTTATCTTCTTATCTTTTTTCTCATTACGATATGAAATTTTGGTCTTGTATATTTTGTCATAAACATATAAATCTCATAAGTTCTAAAACTATTAAAATAGCCCCAATTATTTATTCAATCTTATCAAATAAACAAAAAATTATAAAATCGCATAATAAATTATTACAAAGATATTTGTTCTCCACTTAAGTAATTGTTACAATCTAACTTTCACTTCTAATCAATATATTTGAGTAAAAATGAAACACAACAATTGTAAAGTGTGAGTTAAAGTGACTATATGTTTGTGAGAATAATAAATTTTATGTCGGTGAGAATAATAAATTTTATAAAAGTAATGATGTGATTATAAATTATATTTACATGTGAAATAAATTGTTAGTAGATATAAATGTGGGGTCGTTTTAATAAAGTATAAACTTGTGGATTAATTTTTGTATTAATATCCCAAATCATGATATGATAATTCCATATCATGGTTTTTGGAGAATATGAAATCACATCTCATGATATGAAATCACGAGATGAAATCGACGTAAAATCGCATGTTCAAACGCTGATTCCATCCCACGATATTATATCGTAATATGATATCGAATGACCAGACGCCTACTATATATAACCTCCGACATCAAAAATATTTTCTAAAAGTTTGATCAATCAAACATAAAAAACCAAGTAGTCGATGCACTGGCCAACTACTATATATACCCTTGCGGCCTTGCCCTTTGGCTTATGTTTTTATTGCTTTTAATAGCGATCGTTCTAACTAGATCGTCTCATGATATTTATCGTAAACTCAATCACAAACAGTTAATAGCCTATCATATTTCTACAAGTATATATATCTCAAAAAGACAATTGACAAGAAATAAATAGTGCAACCAATATTAATCTTTACCAATATTGTGGGAATAGTGCAAAAGTCTACGAGGCCACAAGTGTCCTGATACTTTAGAGACAGAGTTAAAATTAAAATTTTTTGAGGATTTCAAACTAATTTGTTTCAAAATTTACAAGTTAATATATATAATTTTTTTAGTTTTTTAATATAAATATAAAATATAAATTATTTAGTGAGTTCGTCTGAATCCATAACACAACCTAGCTCCGCTTCTGCGTTACTCAATGTTGACAAGTGATTGTGGGGCGTAAAATGTTGCTAGCCTTTTAATCTTTCTATTGCACAATGCAAACTCGACGTGTGTATGATGTGGAATTGCAAGTGTCAAACGAAATGGGGGGAGGGACATGTGCATATTCCCAATTAAAACTTGAGGACAATGGTTTTCTCATCATTTATATATATACAAAATAAAATATCCTTTCTTGCATTGTATTACTCTACCTAACGTTTTTTTAAAAATTTATCTTTAAATATTTGTTTATTATAAATTTAAATTAAACAATTTATAAAAAATGGCCTATACCAGTTTTGAGACATCCACTCAAAAAACACTCAAAATTTTAAGTTTTAAGTTTAAAATCTATATTCAGATAGAAACAAATCTTAATTTTATTGATATTTATAAATGTTTAACACAAATACAAAATTAAATTTAAGTTATTTAATTTCATCGAATTCTTTTAAAACATAGGTGAATTCAAATGAGAGTTGCTAAATCATTTTAACCTTTCTATTTAATTTGTTTAAATATTTCAAGCTACAAGTGATTTTTTATAACCATTTGAATGATCACCAAGTATTTTCAAAACGTATCCACTAGTTTATATGTCTCATCAGCAATGTAACCTCAAATATAAAATATTATCATCAATATTTTTTGACTTAACATGCCATGTTTATTCGTTTCCACAAATTTTCTCTAATTCATTGGAAACCAAAGAAATACAAAAAAGTTAATATTTTCTAAAAAATATGTGGACAAGCTAACTTAGCTTGCAAAATGGTGTCAAACCTTTTTTTAGAAAAACGTATGAACTAGCTATTAAAATACTAGTCAATTATTTTTTCAATTTTTTTTATAAAAAAAATACTTGTTTTCATATAGAAAATATATTCTATATTTTTGTAATCCGTTATTTATTTTGGTTGTATAGAAATCGAATAAAATATGCATGAAATTTTCATATAAAGCGGTATATTATTTTTTGTTTATTCAAGATAAAAATAAATATTACGTTCATTGGTGTTTTTACACCAATATATGTAGATATATTTGATAAATTTAGAATACGTCTAAACATGAACAGTTTTAGCAGTTCACGAATTCTCAATTTGTTTTCTTTCTCAACATGTATCATACCTTACTAACATGTGAACACGATAAACTTAGCTTGCAAAAAAAAAAAAAAATCAAAACATGAACAATACCTAATTAAGCACATGCATATGTATTGTTTTTAAGCAAACATTGACTAATATAGAATCGATGGCAACCAAAAATCCACTCACATAACATAACTTGGTCATTTCTCATACAGCATAAAAAATAAAAAATAAAAAATAAAATAAAAAAGTATTCATATGAGACATCAATGTCTAAAAACATAAAACATGATCATGTCCCTAACTTTAAAGTAAATATATCAAAATTTTGGTAAACAAAAATAAGTCATATCAGTTTTCAGAATTATGAGATATATTGTCGAAAAAATGTACAAACAAAGATTTTGTTATATGTCGGGGTGGAAGGGGTAAAACTTATTAGCATCGGGTGTTTATACCAGTTCATTATATGCACGTCATGTATTAAATTTACAATTTATTTTATTTAATCTTAATTAATTAATATCTATTTTACTTTATTAAATTACTTAATAATAATAATTGTATTAGTTTGGTGTAAATACCCAATAAAAATACAAGTGGATTAAAAAAATCGCAGCTTCAACGGAAAGTAATTGTAATTGCTTCGATGGATCAAAGTTATTCAAAAATCTTAGCAAGTGCTTGAGATCTTGTTAAATCATAAAAATATTAAAAATTAAAGAAACTGTTTATCATAAAAATACTAAAAATTAAAGTATTTTGATACAGTGAAGAGAATTTCATTATTTTTATTTTTTTGGATAAAAGGTTTGTATATATTTTATTTTTTTTTATTTTTTTTTTGCATAATTTTTAACATTTGGTTCAAGAAATCATTTCATAAAAAAAAGTGTCCAATGTAAAGTGTGATTTATTTTCTTTAAATCAATTAATTTAATTTTATATAATTATTTACTTTGTTAAAATTGAGAATGTTTTATTAGGTATTTAATTCGGAAAATTGTACAGTAAAATAGCAAATTATTAGTTTAAATTAAATGTTATAACCACAATTTCATTTAATTCTATTCCGTAACAAACACTCAGTCATTCGCCTCTCTTCCCATAAATCTCGGTCACCACTCTCCTCGTCTCTCTCACTTTATACAAACAAATGTATAAATTGTATTTGCGTTTGTACAAAAAGCGAGAGAAAACTGTATATAAAAATACATATCTCTTCGTCATATACACTTATAATTATAAATACAAATCTTTTCCTGTCCAGTTTTCTCATTTGTCTTTCTCTCTTTCTCGTTTATACAAACACAAATAATACAAAATACAATGTATATTTTGTGTTTGTATAAAACGAGAGAGAGATTTGATATACAAATATAACTGTTTTAACTCGATTCAGTTGTATATGGATTCAAATTTTATGGAGATATACAAACACAAAGAACATATACATATACAAATACAATTTTCATAGACACAAATGCCTGATTATACAAATCGTTGTGATTTATGTGAATAAGATGCTTACACTTTTATAGAAATCAAAATTACCTACGATTTTTATACAAATCTGATGCCCCATAATTTTCTATGAAACACAAGCTTATATTATAAAACGCTAATATTATTTTTATACTCGTTAAACCTAAAATTTATGTCATTCGTAATTAACCAAAACCTGACCCAATTTTGACGACCAAGAAGAGCTGAAATTCTCGTAGTCCCACGTAGAATTGGTAGGATCAAGATCCCACAATTTTCAATCCTATGAATACCTGTTACAGAACTAAAACACTTCCAGATTCTGCTAGTCACATAATTTTCAATTCATAAATTATACAAATGAGACAATTTAAATAATAATTATAATCTATGAATATGCAAATTATAGTTATAGAACATAAATAACTTTTTGTACGAAAATTTTTCTATATATTTTTTTCATATGAAACCTGGCACCGCAGTGTTTTCAAAAACGTTTTTAAGGTGAGGTCCAGGGCAAGTTTCAAGGCGAGGCGTACCAAAAACGCTATGTGACGTAACTTTAAAACATAGATCCATAAGACGTAAGCTCTAAAATTTGAGCCGTAAGCCTTAAGCATAAAAACGTAAGTCCTGGACGTAGAAATATAAATTGGTGTAATGATATCTGTCAAATAATAATTATAATACTTTTTTTCTTCATTATTAATTATTAATACTGATCTAAAATAAATATATTTATATGTATATTACAGTTTATTTATAAAAAAATTATTTGTAAAATAATTGAAAGATTTATTTTTGCTTATTTTATTAATAATAAAACTATAAAACTGACTATACATGATATTACCCGATAGATTCATGGAACTTATGCCTCGTATCTCGAATCTTATGCCTCGCACCGTATTGTAGAGTATAGATTCATGGAACTTATGCCTCGTATCTCGAATCTTACGCCTCGCACCGTAGAGTAAGTTTCGCGCCTCCGCCTTTTGAAACTGCTGGCACGAGTCCAATGGATTCTCTTCTTCTGTTGTCCATCTTGTATTGAGTTTAAAAGTCCAGACATATAATCATTTTCGAGTCAGCCTCATCAAATGGAACCTAATATTTGGGCTAAAGGCCTAAAGTTCAACAAAGCAGAAGAGAAGTTCAACTTCAACTTAAATGGGCCTGAAACCCAAATTCCCATCACCTTACCTTATATAGCTCCATATGGACGGAGACCTCAGTTGAGAGACATTTGATTTCGAGTAAACAGTATGGATTGTACTTCAGTCTATGACCCGTAGATGAGGTTCGTAGGCACTGATTTTGAAAATACTGTTTTGGTTCAGTCTATGATAAAATAGTCATAACTATTTATTCCGAACTTGAAATGGGGTATACTTGAAGGTGTTGGAAAGAAGACTCAAAGACCTTCAATTTGATCGTCATGAGACTTCTAATTAATTATATTTTGATAGATATGATTCTTTTAAGTTAACCTTAATATAAGTTCATGTGAAAACTTAGTCGATAGGAATGCTTTGAACTTAACTTAGTGTTTGAGGTACCTTATGATTCTAAAACACATCTTATACACTTAATTTACTCAGTAAAGGACCTTAACATATGTGTACAACTTAGAAATCATCTGATTTAACCTATACACATACTGAGGACGGTACGAATCTTTGTCTTGAAGTTGCAGAATGTTACACAACTCAACTCTTTTATGTCTAACTATTTCCCTTATTATATTTTTTTTATATTTATATTTATATTTATATATACTATATAGAAGAGTGAAGTGAGGGACGATCAATGACAAAGTTGTAAATAATCTTATTTTTGAAGGTAATATAAAATTGTGATTATAATGATCATGTGTCTATCTAAAATTGTGGGACCCATTTTTTTTAGAAGAGTACTTATTAGATTATTATGTTTCATTAACACATTTTCTTTTTGCACTAAAATAAATATGATTTAAAATGTATCAAATAATGATAAAAATATTTTAATTAGGGAGCATTACAATAAAAAATGATAAATAAAATTGATAGATAGATAAACTAAATGAAATCAAAGTAAACTAAGAGTCTTACCAAATTTATAAGAGATAATGCCCAAGCACCCCCTCAATCTATGCCTGAAATCTCAGAGACACACTTATACTATACTAAGGTCCTATTACCCTCCTGAACTTATTTTATTAATAATATTTTACCCCTTTTCGACCTACATGACACTATCTTGTGGGCCCAACGATGGTTGACTTTTTTTCAAACTAGTGCCACGTAGGCTAAAAAGGGATAGAAAATTACTTATAAAATAAGTTCGGGGGGGGGGGGGGGGGGGTAATAGGACTTTAGTATAGTATAAGTGTGTCTCTGTGATTTGGGGCATAGGTTGAGGGGGTACTTGTGCATTATCTGAATTTATAATAATAGTTCTTTGGTTAGAGTTTCAAATATATTGGTCAGAGAAGTAAATAAATTTAAGTTGGTTACTATTTAGAAAGACATGACAAAAATAGCAAATTCCTAGTAGTAATTATAATAATTATGCAATATTCATATGAAAATTCGATTAATTATACTTTGCGTTACTATTCGGATATAGCGTTCCCTATTAAAATTTTTTTTAATATCCAAAACTCAAAATCAAGATATTTGAAAGAGAGAAGCAATATCACTTAATGGTGATGCACTATATTCTTTGATGGTTATATATATATATATATATATATATATATATATATATATATATATATATATATATATATATATATATATATATATATATATATATATATATATATATATATATATATATATATATCATAGGAAAATAAACTTTTTTGAAATGATAAATTTATCCCTAATACATTAAAACAACAAAATAACTTTTTGTGTATAAAATATAATCATTAGTGGTGAAATTAGATTTTATTCAACTACGAAATACATTTAACTATAGAGACAATTGATTTTATCACTGGTTGAAGTAAAATAACTAGGGGCAATATAATTTTATCGGTAGTATAACCTTTTTAGTGATAAAATATACTATTAACTAAAAAAAGTATACGTACTTTTTACGACAAATAAATTTGTCACAGCTGTTTAATGATTTGGGGATGATCTTTTTTTTTTTGTAGTTTATATAATATTTTCAGCAACGAAAAACTAAATCGTCTTTGTATACTTTTAGTGACGAATTATGATTTATAAATGACGAAATTATTTGTTCCTGATAATCGAATTTGTTGTAATGTATAGGCATGAATTTCTCAATTCAAGGACCTCCGTGGGTAACATGTAGTAGCCCCATAATTAGGAATATAATCTCTAAATGATTAGGAACTCAATACTCAAGACTTAGACCTTGAAGATACTACTGTTCTCAAAGATACTCAACTTATGAAGTTCATGTCGAATTCATGGGCATGAACGACTCGACTTGAGGATCTAAATAACAATATGGAATTCATGTATATGATTTTTCTCATTTTCATACTTCATCAAAACTTAGCCCTAATCAATAGTTGATCTCAAAGGATTCACAACTGAACTTAAAGACTTGCTTGAACTCTCCTCTTAGTTCTTTCTTGAATTTGAATTATGAATTAAAGAGTTATGATTTATGATATAAAGGATCTCGATGATAATGTAGACTCATGAATACATTTTTATCATTCTCATACTCACTTATCGAGTCTTGAAACAAGTTATTAGAAATTGAAGAAGACTCCTCAAAAGACTCAAAGAGACTTTCTAAAAAAGATTCGAAAGAAATCTCAAGACTTAACTCTTAGCTCTACCTTGAATTTGAATTATGAATTCAAGGTTATTATTTGTGATAGGAAAGATATCATTATGATTAAATGATTTTAGATAGTTAATCGTGATGAACGGTCAAGAAAACATTGTATGGGAGTAAGTCCGCGACGTAGATATGCATTTAATATTTAATCATGAAATGATAAATTTAAGATTGAAATATTGGGCCCGTTAACGGGCCCTTTCATATCTAGTCTATTATATAGAAGAGTGAAGTGGGAGGACGACTAAGAGCAAAAATATAATTTCATGCTAACAAAATCTATGAAGAAAGATAATAAATAATTCTAGAATTATCTTTTCATATATGAAGTGAATAATGATCAAGGGCAAAAATGTAATTTCACGCTAACATAAATCTACCAAGAATGATAACAAAAAAATTAATAGTTTTAGAAATATCTTAAGTTATTGCTATTACCATTAAGTTATTTTATCATTACTTCACTTTCTTTTTATTTTCTTTTGTGAATTATTGTGATATCCATTTTATTATTACTCTATTTTACTATTACTTTAATTTAATTATTAATATTTTTTCTATTCATTATGCTTATAAAAAATCCTACTTTTTATATAAAAATATGATGAATTAATTATTTCAATCTTTTTTTTGGCTATAATCAATATACTTGAAAATAAATTAGTGTGATAAATTAATAATATATATTGAAATTAAAGAAAAAGATGTCAAAAGTAACTTTACAAATAAAAATGAAGAGGATGATAATTTGTATTAAAGATGAACAAGAACAAAAATGTAGTTTTATTCTAACAAAAATCTATCAAAAATAAATAATTCTAGAAACATCTTTCTATATATGAAGTGAATTATGATCAAAGGTAAAAATGTAACTTCATGCAATCAAAAATCTACCAAGACTGATAACAAGAAACTTAAATAGTTCTAGAAACATCTTTAGTTATTATTAGTAGTATTACCTCATTTTTATTATTTCTTCATTTCTGTATGAGTTATTTTTATATGTATTTATCATATAAAAGTAAATAAATAATGATTACGCTTAGCTCTTAATAATTATATATCAAGTATAATATTAGGTGGAACTAATCAAAATTAAAATATATATATATATATATATATATATATATATATATATATATATATATATATATATATATATATATATATATATATATATATTAGGTGGAATTCTCTTCAAATGGATTAAGCTTGAATGGGTTGAAAATGAACCCAATTCAAATTATCTTAAGCCCCAACCCTTAAAATTCTGGGCGAGTTGAAAGGGTTACCTATGTTTGGGTTCACTTTTGACACCCCTAGGTATTGGAGTGGTTGGAATTAGATGGTTCTCTTGTCAGCTTATTTAGGGTAAATGTCACTCACGAAACAGTCATGATATAGTCATTCTTGAAGTAAGAAAATTTATTTTCTCTTTTTATCGATAACAAAAATGATTTAGTATTAGCATAAATATCATTAAGGAAATTGATCCTAGATCTCTGGGAGCATTATGTTGAGTCACTCCAAGAGTAGAATCAGCAGCTCACCTCACGTTTTAGGAACCAAGGAATCACACGTAGACGGACCTGAGCATTCTCCTTCTTTTATTTACTATATTTTTGATACCTAGGAAAATACAATTTCTTAGTTCTATCTTATTTCGCAGTGAAATAAGAAAATTTATTTTCTCTTTTTATCGATAACAAAAATGATTTAGTATTAGCATAAATATCATTAAGGCAATTGATCCTAGATCTAATTTTTTCAATAATCCTCTCCTATCTTAAAGTAATTGTTGAAATTTTGAGTAAGAGTATATGGATAGGAAGGGGATCTTTGGATGCCTTCAAGTAAAAAAAAAAAAAGTTTTTATTCCAAAAAATGTCACTAAAGGCATATTTATTCCCTTTAGTGGCCTCTGTTTGAAAATGACCATAACATCTTCTAGTTTATTTTGTTATTGTTAAATATATTTTTTAAATCTCAAATATAAGAAATTTCCATTCCAAATATTTGATTTATTGGGGGAGACATTGAACTTTGTGAACTTCTTTGTTATTTCGAAATAAATGCATATAAAAAATATGAATGTTAGAACGATGAGTAATATGAGGATTGAATTTTTTTAATTCAGTTATTATTTTCAAAGCAATTATATAATAAATTATTATTTGGATTTATTGTGCCTTGTAGCGTGATTTGAATTACAAGTATCATAGTTTTAATAATGATGAACTCAATACTTATAATATATTTAGGGTCCGTTTGGATGGGCTTAATAAAAGTAGCTTTAAAAAAGTACTTTTGAAAGTGCTGAAACTTATTTTTAAAATAAGCAGTTATGCGTTTGGATAAAAGTGTTGAAGTTAAAAAAAAATTGTTGATGTGTTTGGCAAATAAGTGCTGATAAATAACTTTTTAAATCAAAATGTCTAAAATACCCTTAAAAGCTGTTAACATAATAAAAGTTAATTATTTTATATTTTACAGTCATAAATAATTATATTTTGCTATCATTCACATATTTCTTTCTCATCACAAATTATTTATAAGAGGAATATAAACTTATTATAAATTTTAAAGATATATAATTTGAATAGATCAAAGAACGATTTAAGATTTTATTTTAGTTTCATCCATAGGTAATAATAATTGTCTATCATTCACATATTTCTTTATTATCACAAATTATTTATAAGAGGAATATAAATTTTTATTTAAGTCATATGTGCATCTTATTTTACATTTTAATAATATATAATTTGAATATATCACTTGAAAGACTTAAGATTTATTTTATTTTCATTCATTAGTAATAGTAATTGTCTATCATCCACACGTGAAAAGGGAAAAATAGAAGAAAAAGATGTTAGGGTTATGTGGGTAATTTGGAGATTGTATAAAAATATTAAGGGCAAAAAGGTAAAAATGTGGTCAACTTAAAACAACTTATAAGCTAAAAAAAAATACCCCTACCCCAGCTTTTAACTTTTAGCTTAAAATAAGTTTTTTTTAAGTTAAAATAATTTATTTTGAGTATTGTCAAATAGCTAAATAAGTCAATAACCAGCTTTTAAGTCAGTTTAACCAGCCTTTAAGCTAAGCCAAACAGGCTCTTACTGAGCATGCTTTGCAAACTTTAATTAATCATTTGTAAATGTGCTGAAAAATTATTTGAATTTTCATTTTGTTTTATCATTTATTAATTTCTCGAACAAATTTGAAATATAATATCTATTTGATGCATCAAAAAGTGGAGAAATTTTTTGGATATATCTATAAAAGTATTATTGAACGTTTTTTAAAACAGACTTGGATATTATCTATGCTTGCAAAATAAATAGATATAAATATGACTATACAAGTTCTTTTAAATTAGATTTTCATGTTAATGCAAGAATTAAAGATTTTAGATGAGTAAGTTTCTTGGTAAGCTGAATTAAAGGTTGGAATTTTATATCAGAAGAAATAAGGATATGTGTCACTTTTATAATAACGATGTTTAAATTTACGTTTAACTCTAAAGTTATGCAAATTTAAATTATTTTACATAATTTAAAATAAAGTTAATTACTTATCCTAACTTTAATGATTTTTATTTCAAAATATTCTGATGATGTAATTTATATTTTAACCTTTATTACGACTTTGATAAAATTAGTGACTTAAATCAAAATATTTGAATTTATACATAAAATTCATAATTGTTTTTATATTACTTTGTCGACAATGGTGATTATTAGAGCCATTTTTCACTCACATCTATTCTTCGCAAGAACTTATGCAATATTTTAATAAGGAAAAATTAGTAAATTAGTCAAAATAAATAACATATTTAGTAAACATATCTATACTTTATAAATATTAGCAATAATGTCAAAAATGTCATTATTTTAAAAAATTTATGTGTCCCAATTTTCTTCCAATTTTATCTCTCTTTTTCAATTAATTCTATATATCTTTTTTTTAAAAAAAAAATTATTCTCTCTCATATTTATCTTTTCAAATTGTTAATTCTCTCTCTCATTTAATTTTTTTTCTCTCTCATGGTTATCTTTTCTGATTTTCCTCCAACATTGAAGTTGCAAATATTTTTTTGCCATATATTTTGGTTGTTTTTTTAATCCAAAATTGAATCAACAAGAATCCCTTTGATTAAGGTATCTCTAATCTTTATCCTATTTTCATATTTCTTTTCTAATTTTATTTTTGTTTAAATCTTAAAAAAATGTTGTTTGTATTTTTCAATTTCCGTTATGATTTACTCTCCAATGGCTGAATCCAAGGGGCTTACTAGAGGTATTCATCTTAATCAATCAATTTCTGGTGATTTTTCATACTTTAATTTATTTATTACTTAACAAATAGTGTATAATGTATGATTCGCTGCTAAAATGAGGGAAGAAAGAGGACAAGAACATTTACAAGACTCATTGGTGTGCAAAACCTTCCTCAAATTCAGAACGCAAATGTAGAATCTTTGTCTACTCGTGATGATCTTGAAAAAGACGACGAAGATCAGATAGTTGTCGAACAATTTTCTATTAGTTTGTTTTGTATTTATAGTTCTTTTTTAGAATTTGGTATGCTTTCTTAATTTGTATTCAAATCACTATGTATACTATCAATACTTGTATTTATTAAAAATTTCATGTTGCATGGTTTATGAATCTTGTATTTGTCCCTAATTTGTATTCATCCAAATGTATGTCAACTAGTTATGTATTTTATTTATAAGAAGAACAACTTTCTATTAGTTTATTTGTATTCGAATACAAATACAAATAATAGACATATTGGAATGAATACGACTTAGAAAAGGAAACAAGATTTTGAAAAGAAAAATAAATACACGGTGAAAAATATATACGAATACAAATGTATTTCTTAAATAGCTACATTTTATTTGACATACATATTGGAATGAATACAAACTAATAAAGGTATGTCAACTGAATTTGACATTTTTTTCTAATTTGTATTTATTCTAAAGGTATGTCAACTAGTTATGTATTTTATTTAAGAATTAGTATACCAAATATTCAATTATTTCTTTTCAATTTTATATTTCATTCACTTTTTCATCATACTAATTTTTTGTATTTTATATATTATTATACAAAATTCTAAATAAAAACTAGAATAAATAGAAATACAAATAAAATACATATTGAAATGAATACATACAGGATTTTTGAAGAAAAAAATAACTATATAGGGAAAAAATATTTAAAATAAAAATATATTTCTTAAATGACTATATAGATAAATTCGGCATACCTATTGGAATGAATACAAACTAATAAAAAACTATAATAAATATAAATAGAATATATTGTGGAATGAATATAATTTTAAAAAGGTAAAAATTCTGGAGAAAAAAAAACAAAATTTAAATTTTATTTGAAAATGTAACTGATGAGAAAATTAAGGATGCTTGCCTTTTTTTTGAAATATTCCCCCCTTAATTTTCTTCTTTTTGTTATTAAATAATTATATTTTTTAAATAAAAATAAATAATAAAAACATAAATAAGATACATAACAAACTAAAATGACATTTTTACTAAATATTGAAATTGTTGCTAATGAGTCCTCTTAAATGATAAAATATTGACATTTTGAAAAATTTCCCTTTTAATAATAATCAAAGTTAACGTAGTATTCTCGTTTCCTACTAATTTCAAATTATTATTACAAATAGAATATCTAAAGTAACATTATATATTTTGAGTAGTTCGAATCTTTTTTAAGTAAAATTGTAATATTAGAATATTTCATATACAAGATATTCTCGTATGTCTCATTTCAAATTAGGAAAAATTACGCAACAAAACAAACCTATACTATTTAATTACTCATCATAGCTATAATTTGTTATAATTATCACTCGCGACTAACATTATACATGTTTTATCGAAAAATGATTGTTTCGAAAAGAGTTTGTTTTATTTTCGACTATTAGGAGTCGCCACTTAATTTTTAAGAAAAATCAAGAAAACTTCGTCTCTAAACAACTTAAACAGAAAAATTGTTTTGAAACATTTTAAGGGTTCGGGATTCCTATTAGTATCTTAGGAAGGTGTTAGGCACCTAAAACACTCCGTTAATACGGTTTTCCGGTGATTAACTTATTTGACTATTTTTATTTTAGCTTTGTAATTTTTAAACTTATGAGAAATTTACTTAGGCGAATTTTCAGATTTTAAAGCTCTTTAAATTCAAACGAACTTAGAATTTGAATTTTGAACATATTAGAGTTTTAAACAAACTTACGAGTTGAAATATTTATTGTTTTGAGATTCCATTTTAGTTTTAAGATTTGATAAAATAGAAGGCGCTTCGAAGGGGGTTTGAAGTTTTCTGATCCTAAGCTAACGACATTAAAACGTAAACAAGTAGCAAAGAGAGATAGAGAGAGAGGGATTTGGGTCCAAGTTTTCGGGTTCTGTTCGCCTTGACCGAAACTCGAACCCACCTGTTTTTGGGTTTTTTTTAACCCATCTTCCACCTGTCCTAGTCTAAACATACAAAAGAAAATATAAAGAAATGGAAACGGCGAAGGCTTATGCCCATTACAAAATAAATAAAATGCTAAATATATAAAAGAAGCCAAAGACATCTTCTAGTCCATTCTTCAAGTTTCTCCAATCTTCAAGGAATTTGACTCATATGCCTATCTTGACGGATTGACTCAATGGGAATTTTTCGAGCCTTCATGGCTCTTCCGAAAGGCGAGACAAAGAATGAAGTCCCAAAGGGACTCGAGAGGAGTTTTTATATGCAATAAAGTAGAAACGAGTTAGCATATTGAATAATGTAATAAACATGATTTAACATAAGACATGGGTGATTACTATAGGGGGGACAAATTCTAAGGAAACAGTGAATAAATTCCAGCAAGACAAAGGAACTAAAAGCCAGCACAGGAGAATTATTCTCATAAAAAAAAACCAAAGCAACTTAGACTCTCATTGTCTTTCTTTTAAAAGGTAGATTAAGGTAAAGTAATACACATAAAGAACTTCAAGGACAATATAAATAAAACTATTATCCTGGCCAAATAATGGGGAATAACTAAGCTCAGACGATCATTTTATGACTAAGCATAACGATGAAAACACATAAGAACAACAGTCGTGAAACACCAAAGAAGGGAGCGAAGACTTGAGTCATAGCAAGCTGACGAAAAAAAAAAAGTAAAAAAAAAACATTCTGCTGTGTCGTGGCAACCGTTAATCAAATATTTTCACATGCTTTCAAAACCTACGTAGATGAGTTAGAACTAAACCAAGAGCCAAGCTTTTAAAATTCAAGTAAACACAAAACACGGGAGGAAGGACCCAACACCTAATCCTCAAATCAGTTTCGAGTGAACAGAAACATCGACATTGGACATACATTGACAGAAACTTCAGGTGAACGACATACCTAACACATGGAAACGACTACAGTATCGTCTCATACTCAATCACTCGCCTCATACAAGCAACGAACAGATGAGAACCACAAAAATAAACGAGAATACAAACAGCACTCAGCCAGCGGACTAATATACCACTTCAAACCCCAAAAAAAACGAAACATCCATCAGAAAGATTGAAGTCGGAAAGAAGTTTACCTCCTTGTACGCAGCGAACGGGGAAAGACGAGCAAAGGGGCGATTGCAACACCGGAATGAGCTCCGAACCGTTTCGAAGACGAACCAACAAGCGAAGGAGACGGAATCGTGATTTCAGTTTCCTTAGTCGCCTAACTCACTCTCTCAATGTTGCTCTTACGAAAACGACAGCGAAACGAAACAAATTCTCAACTTTTCAAAACAGTGCTCGATTATTCTTATATATTAAAGAACCAGAAAACTTTTCAACCCTTAAAATCTCTCCAGTACTCAAAACTATAACGATTTTCAACTCCGAAATTCCAACCCCTTTTCTGAAGGAGAAGAGGGGTCTAAATAGAAGGGGAAAAAGGGTTTCGGAAGAGGGAGGGAGGGAACGTGACTAGGCCCATTTCAATTCAAAATTTGAATCTCTTCCATTAATGGTGCCACAGCTTTTCCTGAAGAATTCGTCCTTTGCGGAAACGGAAAAAGGGGAAGGGATGGCTAGCGCGTCTGCCATAGCCGCGAACGCAGGCCTGCCATCCGCCGAAAGTAATGCACACGGTACGCTGGGTGAAGAAGGAGACGTTGGTGAAGAGAGAAGTCGCGTGGGGAGTCGAAAAACGCGGCTTGGGCTGCTTTTCGTACGCAGCTTTTGCATTTTTCTGGAGATGGAGTGGGTGTTCTGTATTGGGTAGCGCTGTCGAGAGGGGGAGCTCGCGTGGGAGAGACGCGAGGTGAGGAAGAGAGGAAGTGAGAGAGCGTGAGGGAGACGCGGGGCGTGAAGGGGTGATTTTCCGTTTTTGGAGTACTGTTTTTCTGCGTTTTTTTTTCTGCGTTCTTCTGGGTTCTGGGAATTGTTCCGTTTTGGGAAATGGCGTGGGTGAGGGGAAGAAGGAAAGGGGTACTGGGTCGGGGCAGGTATGGGCTGGGTCAGGTTTTTACAATTAGAGGGAATTGGGTTAGGATCATAGAATGGGTTGTGGGCTGAGAAAGGAATTTGGGCCTGGATCGTTTGGGCCTAGAAGTGTTGGGGTTGAAGGGAATTTGGGTCGGATTAAGAGAGGGGAGGTGTGGGCTGATGGTGATAAATGGTCAATTGATTTAAGATAAAAACGGATTTGGCGTAAATTCATTAACGAGTTCATTCATTTAGTAACATAATTTATTTAAATTATAAAATAATGATTCAAAATATAGTCGTGATTTAAAGTAAACTAGTTTAATAGAATACTTTCTAAACTTAAGATATACATATATACATATACATATATATGTATATATATATATATATTTTAATTTTCGCAAGATTTATAAAACTAATTAACTTAAATAATTTGAAACACTCATGAAGCTCGATAATTAATTTATACCAACGTGGGTCAAAAATTGGGTGTCAACAACTGTCCCTCATTTTACTCGGACTGATGCAAGCAATTCGAGGAAAATGAAATTGACCAAACCAATTTTGACCAACCTCGTTCAATTGCTAAAGGAAGAATTTGATAAAGAGTTTAGGAATTATGGCCGAACCCTTGAAAATGGGTCTCCTACATATCTCAGGCTATATGAGAATTCAGGCCACTTGTAGTTCGATAAGCTTGACTTGCCGCACGATTCGAAGGAATCAAGAGCCACCTCGACACCGAATTATGAAGGTATCGAAATGCTCGAGAGTGGAATTCGAGAGAGAATGTTGGAATACAACCGAGTTTTCAACATTGACTCCGCCTACATATCCGTAAACCGTCGGAATCAGGCTGTGTGTAGTTCGACTCGATCGGTGGAAAAAGAAATCTATTACGCTAGATAACCTTCGGTTTTGGACAAGTGACTCATTAACGAGTATGAAAAGGAGGCTTGTAACCTCTTAGCTATGAATGTGGCGCTCTCCACATCCATAGGTAAGAACTTACACGGACATAATTTCCAAAGCTCTTGGCGAGTTGTCACTCAGATTGGGAACTTGCTTCCGATAAGTCGGAACTTCCGGATGCTAGACTGAAACTGACAGATCTAAAGAAAGACCGACACGCCTTGAGAGGGTGGTTCGATTGTGGTGGAAGTCGCTCCTCTGCTCGCGTCCTAAGAGTTTGACATTCCTCTTCGGACTATGTCCCAGTTCGCTGCTAAGAAAAAGTTCCACGTTGTGCTGCATCCTTTTTGATGTCGTCCGCACCTGTGGTTTTTTTTTTTTGGAGAATTCATCCTTTTCGGATGCTCTCGACAAAGAGTGAGATAAAACTCGTCAGCTTAAAAATGCAATTAGGATGGGAGACAGTGTCTTTTACCGTGTTGACACTTCATTGTTCTCCTCCATATTTGACGTCGACTCGATCAGTCTGACGTCCAGCAAATAAAGCTTATGCCTTGTGCTTTGCAATAAAATCTTCAATGTACATCTTCATTTGATGCTAAAATAAATAAATGAATGTTGATGCGATATTGATGTCTCTTTTGTCGCTATCTTCGATGATCTTCTTGATGTTTACTTTTATGAGAAATAACAGAATGCAGTCGAGGCCAATGGATAAGCATTACTCTTTCTTTATCCAAGTACATCCTCTTGCGGGGCATGAATATCTTCCCGCGATACGTAAATTCCCGCGAGATATGAATCTTCTCGCGATGCATAACTTTCAGCGAAGAATAAAATCTTCTTGCGATGTGCAAATTTTGACGAGGCATGAAATCTTCTCGTCATGCATAATTATTGACTCGCGATGCATGATTTCCGCGATGCATGATTCCGCGATGCACGAATTCCAGTGAGACATAAATTCTTCTCGCGATGTATAAATTTTGACGAGGCATGAAATCTTCTCGTCATGCATGATTATTGACTCGCGATGCATGATTTCCGCTATGCATGATTCCGCGATGCATGAATTCCAGCGAGGCATAAATTCTTCTCGCGATGTATAAATTTTGACGAGGCATGAAATCTTCTCGTCATGCATGATTATTGACTCGCGATGCATGATTTCCGCGATGCATGATTCCGCGATGCATGAATTCCAGCGAGGCGTAAGTTCTTCTCGCGATGTATAAATTTTGACGAGGCATGAAATCTTCTCGTCATGCATAATTATTGACTCGCGATGCATGATTTCCGCGATGCATGATTCCGCGATGCATAAATTCCACCGAGGCATAAGTTCTTCTCGCGATGTATAAATTTTGACGAGGCATGAAATCTTCTCGTCATGCATGATTATTGACTCGCGATGCATGATTTCCGCGATGCATGATTCCGCGATGCGTGAATTCCAGCGAGGCATAAGTTCTTCTCGCGATGTATAAATTTTGACGAGGCATGAAATCTTCTCGTCATGCATAATTATTGACTCGCGATGCATGATTTCCGCGATGCATGATTCCGCGATGCATGAATTCCATCGAGGCATAAATTCTTCTCGCGATGTATAAATTTTGACGAGGCATGAAATCTTCTCGTCATGCATGATTATTGACTCGCGATGCATGATTTCCGCGATGCATGATTCCACGATGCATGAATATTTATATCGCCCCCGTGAATAGTAGCGGTAAGACGATCTCCAAATAATACATCGACTTGATCGATAATGATAAAATAATAATTGCGTAACCGTCTCTTCTGAGGTAATGCATGGTCTTGATCGACAATAATCATCTTGCTTTGATAACGCAATGCAAATAGCGCTATCTATAGAAATCGCGAAATCTTCGCTGAGATTCCCATTTGATTCGCCTTTGAATCTGACTGGATATTTTGTAAATTTCCCATAGTTGAGAATGGTTTGAAATAAACAAACACATTCATAAGCATCCTGACGCAAACGATATTCCTGCTTTCAATAAAATCACTGGTTTTGGAGATAGTTTTCTCCTTCTTCGTATTCATCAGTCGGAAGAATTCGGCCGATTTTGAAGCGAAGCTATAGACCTGCATCCACAGAAAAATTGTCAGTTTTAAACATACTGATCTGTGTCGATCCCTTCGGTTATTTGCTCCTTGTCTTGATGTCTCCGGTTGATTTCCCGATTTCCCAACTCTTGATAGATAAGAAAATATCTTATGCCAAAATAGATGAAATATAAAAGGAAATTTTTTAAGAGAAACAAGAAATTTTTAAGAAATAGTATCTCGAAAAAGTCACTGCCAAGTCATGTCATGTCAGGCTTAACGAGCTTCTTTGAGTCCGACGCTTGTTGAATGAATTTCAGAGGCATTCCGAACTTGTAGGGCAGTCCCATGACGAAATTTTGAGGCCATCCTCAAAATTTCTGTCCCAGTTTAGTATCTTGCTCATCTTTCCATTGTAACCGAACAGATCTCGGAATTTTTGAGATCTTCTCAAAAATTCTGTCCCAGTCGCAAATTCGAAATGTCTTTAGTTTGATCCGCTGAAGAGAAGGTTCCTTCTGGAGAATTTTTGAGTCCCTCTCTAAAATTCTGTCCCAGTTTCTATTGTAGAAGGGGGGGGGGGGAATAGAATTTACGAGATATATGACCGAGCCCTTGTGGCGCCTACGTATCCCGTTGCGGCAGGAATCAGGTCAAACGTAGTTTCCCTTAAAGGTTAACAAGAATAAAATTTACAAAGAAACCGACCGAGGCCGACAAAGGCCGCCTACGTATCTCATTCTTGAGAATTCAGGTCGAACGTAGTTCAAATCCAAAGAAATAATAAAGGGGGGTAAATGGGGTGACCGAAGCCGACATAGGCCGCCTACGTATCTCGTTCTCAAGAATTCAGGTCAGACGTAGTTCGTTCCAAGAGGGATAAGAGTTCAAATTCGAACAAATACAAGTAAACAGAAGATTACAAGTAAATGATGGAAAATGCAAAACGAACTTCACGCGTAATATCTCTTGACAACATCTGAGTTGATAGGCTTGGGCCATACAGCGCCATCCATCTCTGACAAGACTAAAGCACCTCCAGATAGTACTTTGCGAACCATGTAAGGACCTTGCCAGTTTGGTGCGAACTTTCCTTTGTATTCGTCTTGATGAGGAAAAATACGCTTAAGAACCAACTGGCCAACTTCAAAATTTCTGGCTCTTACTCTTTTGTGAAAAGCACGAGTCATTCTCTGTCTATACAATTGGCCATGGCAAACAGCGACCATCCTCTTCTCATCAATCAAAGTTAGCTGATCAATCCGTTTGCTAAGCCACTCAGCATTACTTAGCTCAGCTTCTTGGATGATCCTCAGTGACGGTATCTCGACTTCAACAGGTACGACTGCTTCTGTTCCATATACTAGCAAGTATGGAGTAGCCCCAGTTGATGTTCTGACCGTCGTTCGATAACTCAGTAGAGCATATGGCAACATTTCATGCCAACCCCGCTGCTTGTCAATCATTTTTCTCAGAATCTTCTTGATGTTCTTGTTGGCGGCCTCTACAGCTCCGTTCATTTGAGGGCGATAAGCAGTTGACCTTCGGTGAATAATCTTAAATTGTTCACATATCTCTTTCATCAGATGACTGTTGAGATTTGCACCGTTATCAGTGATGATGGATTCTGGAACTCCAAATCGGCAGATCAGATTGTTGCGGACAAAGTCGGCCACCACTTTCTTGGTTACCGATTTGTAAGAGGCTGCTTCCACCCACTTGGTGAAATAATCGATGGCAACCAAAATGAATCTGTGCCCATTTGAAGCGGCTGGCTCTATAGGACCGATGACATCCATTCCCCAAGCTACAAATGGCCAAGGTGAACTCATAGCATTGAGTTCATGAGGTGGCACCCTTATCAGATCACCGTGCACTTGACATTTGTGGCATTTTTGCACGAATTTGCAACAGTTATGCTCCATAGTCATCCAGAAATAACCGGCTCGAAGGACTTTTCTTGCCAGGGTAAGCCCGTTCATATGTGTGCCACAGACTCCAGCATGTATCTGTTCAATAAGCCTCACGGCTTCAGCAGCATCCACGCATCTCAAAAGACCCAAATCTGGAGTCCTCCTGTAAAGGACTTCTCCATTCAAAAAGAAATTGAGAGCCATACGACGTATCGACTTCTTTTGATTAGATGTGGCGTCTTCTGGATATGTCCCAGACTCCAAGTACCTCTTTATGTCGAAATACCAAGGCAAACCATCTGGTTCTGATTCAACATGTGAACAATGGATTGGATGTTCCTTCAAGTCTATATCCAACGGGTCGATGTAATCAGTATCTGGATGTTTGATCATTGAAGTGATGGTGGCAAGAGCATCAGCTAATTCATTCTGTATTCTGGGAGTATGTCTGAACTCGATCTTGCGAAACCTTTTACACAGATTTTGCACATATTGTACGTAAGGTACAATCTTCGGGTTCTTCACAGCCCATTCTCCTTGAACCTGATGAATCAAGAGGTCTGAATCTCCAATAACCAGTAACTCGTAAACATTCATGTCAACGGCCATTTTCAAACCGAGAATGCAAGCTTCATACTCAGCCATGTTGTTTGTGCAGTTGAATCGTAGTTTAGCCGCCATAGGATAGTGCTGACCAGATTCTGATACCAGGACTGCTCCAACACCTTTACCCTGGTGATTCACCGCTCCATCGAAGAATAATCTCCAACCTGGATAAGCTTCAGAGATATCTTCACTCACAAATGACACTTCTTCATCGTGAAAATACGTCTTGAGAGGTTCATACTCTTCGTCAACGGGATTTTCCACAAGATGATCAGCCAAAGCTTGTGCCTTTATTGCCTTCTGAGTCACGTACACGATGTCAAACTCACTCAACAGCATTTGCCATTTAGCTAACTTCCCGATCGGCATCGCTTTCTGGAAAATATACTTCAATGGATCCATCCTAGAGATAAGATATGTAGTATACGACGACAAATAGTGTCTCAGCTTCTGGGCAAGCCACGTCAGAGCACAGCATGTTCTCTCCAGCAAAGTGTAGCGAGACTCGTACGGAGTAAATTTCTTGCTGATGTAGTAGATAGCCTTTTCCTTCTTCCCTGTATCGTCGTGTTGACCAAGTACACATCCAAAGGCGTTATCTGAAACAGACAAATACAGCAACAAAGGACTCCCTTCTCGTGGAGGAACCAATACTGGTGGATTAGACAAGTAGCTCTTGATAGCGTCGAAAGCGGTCTGGCACTCCTCAGTCCACTCAGTTGGGGCATCTTTCTTCAGCAACTTGAAGATAGGCTCACATACCACCGTCGATTGTGCTATAAACCGGCTGATATAGTTCAACCTCCCTAGGAAACTCATCACCTCTCTTCTCGTTTTCGGCGGAGGTAACTCTTGAATCGCTTTGATCTTGGAAGGGTCGAGCTCAATACCTCTTCTGCTGACTATAAATTCCAACAACTTCCCAGCTGGGACTCCAAAAGCACACTTGGCGGGATTTAGCTTCAAGTTGTACCTACGCAAACGTTCGAAGAATTTTCGCAGGTGTGTCAAATGATCCGAACTATCGCGGGATTTAATTATGACGTCGTCCACGTACACTTCAATTTCCTTGTGAATCATGTCGTGGAAGATAGTCGTCATGGCTCTCATGTAAGTGGCACCGGCGTTTTTGAGCCCAAACGGCATCACCCTGTAGTGATATACCCCCCAAGGTGTGATGAAGGCCGTTTTCTCCGCGTCTTCTTCATCCACCAGAATCTGGTGATAACCCGCGTAACAATCCACAAATGACTGCATCTCATGTTTGGCACAGTTGTCAATCAGAATATGGATATTTGGCAACGGGAAATTATCCTTTGGACTAGCCTTGTTGAGATCTCTGTAATCAACACAAATCCTGATTTTTCCATCTTTTTTGGCGACCAGAACGACATTCGCCAACCAGGTGGGATATTGCGTTACTTCTACCAACCGAGACTCTATCTGCTTGGTGATTTCCTCCTTAATCTTCAAACTCAATTCAAGCTTGAATTTCCGAGTCTTTTGCTTCACCGGCTCGAACCCTGGGTTGATAGGCAGCTTATGAGATACGACATCGGTACTCAGCCCCTGCATGTCACTGACCTCCCAAACAAACACATCGCTGTATTCGGCAAGCAAATGCACCAGGCTCTCCTTATGAGTTTCATTCAGGTGAGTGCTGATCTTAACCTCTTTGACACATTCTGAATCTCCCAAATTCACCGTCTCTGTTTCCTCCAGATTCGGTTTATGTTGATTCTCGAACTGCCAAAATTCTTCTACCACATAGTCTGGTTCCCCACTTTCTTCGTCGTAGTTGTCAGCCTCGTCGTCATTTGCCTCATTTTGCTCGTTTAGCTCATGACATGACATGACATTGGCAGGTTTGTAACTTACGTTACTGAAATCATAAACAGACAAAATTAGAAAAGCAAAATATAACAAGCAATCGAATAAACAAAGTCATAATAAGGAGGCTTTCATTTAAATTGAATCAAAAATGCAAATTTGGGTCATGGCACAAGTCTGTGTCGCCCTTTAAACAATCATAACAAAATTCAAAATCAAGAAAATGCAGAAATGGTGGGTCTTGGGCCTCTTCCGATCGACCACCGATTTTGGCATGCACAAATTAACTCCATTCTACCACAGAGTTCGGGGCATCAAGATCGGCGTGGACGTCCAATTTCGCAGCATCTCCCCTGGTTCAGCATCACGAATGCCTGCTGGCTCAGCCTCGTCCTCGATGACGGCGTTGATCTCCTTGAACAGGTCACAGATTCCTTTCCCGTCGTCTTCAAGCTCGGCATGCTCCCGGACTGGAAAGGAGTGATAGAGATGCGGGATCGGCTTAGTCAACTCCTGATTCCCTCTCCTTTTCATCTTCATATCATCATCTGTGGGGATGTACCCCAGACCATACTTTGATCCCTGAGCAAGGGCGGGAACTGGTTTGATGATCCCTTGGGCATTCCTTCCTAGTCCGGAACCTGGTTCGAATCCGCTCTGCAGCATTACCGTGGCAATCATTCTGTACACGGCCGGCATGGGAGTCTGTGGCGTCAAGCCCTCATCGGTGGCATTTACCAACTCCACTGTGTAGAAATCCGAAGTTTGCGGCGTCTCGTCCAAGATCGGCACCTGCTTACCTGAATGGCTCCTCTCCCCGTGAATAACTAGTTCTTCATTTCTCCATACTAGTTTCATCACTTGGTGAAGGGTGGAGGGGATGGCTCCAGCCATATGAATGAATGGCCTTCCCAAAAGGAGGTTATAGCTGGTGTCGATATCCAACACCTGGAATTTTGCCTCGAACTCCGCGGGGCCCATTTGGATGATCAAGTTCACCGCCCCTAACGTCTCTCTCTGCACACCATCAAATGCTCTCACATTGACCTGGTTTTTCTCCAACTTTCCGAGGTCAAACCTCAGCTGCTTCAGCGTGGACAAGGGGCATATGTTTAGGCCAGATCCGTCGTCTACCAAAACACGGTTGACGATCTTTCCGCGGCAGACCACGGTGATGTGTAGAGCTTTGTTGTGGGCTCTCCCTTTGGACGGCAACTCATCATCGCAGAAGCTGATGCGGTGTCCTTGAATGACTCGGTGAATCATAGCAGCTACATTGTCGCTGCTTGTGCCTGAGGGCACGTATGTATCATCAAGAGCTTTCATTAAGGCCTGCCTGTGGGACTGAGAGCTCATCAACAGGGCCCACACAGATATCTGAGCCGGAATCTTCTCTAAATGTTTGACGATGGAATAGTCCTTCGGCTGCATCCTTCTCCAGAACTCTTCTGCTTTCCCCTCGCTTATCGGCCTCTTAGCATGGTCCTTCTTCTGTCCTCCAAGAGCAAGCTCATCAGGAGTGTAGCACCTTCCGGACCTAGTCATGCCTTGAGCCACGGCCGTTTCTATCACAAACTTGGGTTTGGGGAGAGTCTTTGAGGGCACCAAGGCAACAACTTTTGCAGGTGTCAGAATAACAAACTCCCTCCTTTCCTTGACGCTTAAAGAAGCGACAGCCCTCTCCAAGTCTTCCTGAACAACAGGAGTAATTCTCTTGGCTTCACGCTCATCTTCGTCAGTTTCTATCATGTTGGCGTTTCCACCCCCATGATTTGGCAACGGATTCGTGTTGACGTTTGGCGCCGCCGGTTGAAGAGAAACTACCTCCTGATCGATCAGGTCTTGGATTTTGTGCTTAAGGTTGATGCAATCTTCCGTGTCATGTCCGACACTGTTGGAATGATACGCACACCTTTGATCCGGCCTGTAGAACTTTGAGTTGACATCCACGGGTTTAGGCCCCACAGGATGGGTGTATCCATCTGCGACTAGCCTCTCAAATAGTTTGGTCCGGCTTTCAGCAAGTGTGGTAAATTTCCTTGAAGGCCTTTTTTCAAATCTCGGCCGGGGAGGATCATAACCACTTTGCTGAGGGGGAGGGACTTGTTGGTAATTGCGGGCATTTGGTCGTGGAGCTTGGGCTCTGGGATGGGGATTTATTTGGTAGTTTGGCATTGGGGCTTGGTAATTTGGATGGGGGTTTTGATATGTTGGGGTTTGTATTTGATATGCGGGGAATGGCGCTTAATAGCTTGGCTGTACATTAGCGCAGTTGGGAGCGACATTCTGGTAGTGGGGAGGGACTTGATAGGCTTGGGGGTAGTTTGGAAAATTTTGGGGAATTGGGGGTGGATTCTGATACGACACAATATGGGCTTCTGGATAAGTGGGGCCGGCATTGTAGTGGCTGGAATGATTTGAGTTTGGACGGTAGGCTTGATGAGGCTTTGATGGAGGGTAAGAGCGGCCTTGGGGACGTGGTAAGTTTCTGGGGGCCTTTCTTCCCCCGTGTGAGATAGCGTTAACCTCCTCTCTTTTCTTCCTTACCAGTCCGGAAGACCCAGGTGATGCAGACACTCGAGCTATCTTCCCCGACTTCAGCCATCTTCAATAGTCTCACCCACTTTGACTATCTCGGCGAACTTGGCGCCGATTAATAAGATGACTCTGTCATAATACTCAGGCTCCTGCACCCGCACGAACACCTCTACAATATCTTTCTCTGTCATCGGAGGCCTCACCCTCGCTGCCTCTTTCCTCCACCTGTACGCCAACTCTCGATAGCTTTCTGTGGGCTTCTGCTTCATCTTCTCCAAGGAGTACCGATCAGGGACTATCTCGACGTTGTATGCAAATCTGTCGATGAAATCCTTAGCCAGTGCGCTCCAACTGGGCCACTGTCGAGTCTCATGTGACGTGAACCACTCTAGGGCTTCACCGCATAGGCTCCGGCTGAATAACCTCATCAGCAAGGCTTCATCTTTGCCAACTCCCACGAGTTGGTCACAGTACGCTCTGAGGTGTGCCATGGGGTTGCCCACCCCACCGAAGGTATCAAACTTCGGGATCTTGAACCCTTCAGGTAGGTTCAAGTCTGGGTGGATGCATAGCTCTGCGTAGCTTAACCCGGCGACGTCTGGAGTACATTGCAATTCCCTCATTGCCCTCCGGATCTCCTCCTTTATGTCTACCTTTGCTTCTTCCCTCGACCTCCACTCTCTTTCTTGCTCCTCATAGTGGTCCAACTCGGAGCCGTGCACCTCATGCCTGACTGGGATTGGGACTTGAAAAGTGGTTCTTTTGGGGAGGGGTGGAGCTATGGAAGGGCTTGGAACGTTCTGTGCGGTTTGATAATTTTGCGGAAAATTTTGGGGATTGGTATTTTGGTTAAAGGGGGATGCGGTGTTTGGGAATTGAAGGCGGCGGGATTTTGGGTTTGATTCTGGGGTAATGGGGCTATTGGAATGCTTTGGGGGTGTGGTGATATTTGTGGAGGATTGTCTGGGAGTGGTGAGGGAGTCTGATAGGAGACTGACGCGTATTGGGGGTTTTGGGTGGTTACATCTATTCTGGAGGGGTTATGCACGGGTGTCGATGGACGGTGCTGAGTAGGATCCGAGTTGGACGAGGGGAAGTATGTAGGAGGTCTCGCGTCGAGAAAGTTGGGGCCAAACCCGGGCGGAGAAGTGTCTTGCCTCCGTTGTATCTCTACCCTCATGTCAGCTATTTGCTGCATCAACTGCGCAATAAGCTCATTCTGCTCTGCCACAGTTGGCTGAGCCACCACGACATCTGTGAGGCTGATTTGTTCATTGTTGTCACCCATGTCTGTATTTGCGTTTGATCCGGGAAAGGAATCTGCGCGACCTTTTGATCTGGTGAAGTAGTGGTGATCTGCCAGCTTTATCGACACAGATCAGTAAGAGGTACCTGAGAGGTAAAAACAACTCAAAGGCAAATTTGTCAGTGCATATCCGGAGTACAAAATGCATAATATCGCACATAAAACAGATAAACACACAGGTTGCTTTGTTTGAGGATATCTTAACCCACGAATGAGGACGGAAATATATTCTGAACAAACAGGAATTTGTTTGTTTTGACGTCATCTCGGGAAAGATGAATCACGTTGAGCTATGGTCTTCTTGAAGCTGCTTTTCGACGTCCGTTGATCTTATCTTTGTATCTCCGAAACACGGAGTAGAATGAAAATTTTTGGTAATAGGGGTTGGGCCGGGAAAGGCTGCCTACGTATCTCACGAGGAGAATTCAGGCCCAACGTAGTTCGGATTTTAGGATGAAAATTTTCCATTCATTCTTTCGTTGTGATTACAAGGGAATTGAAAAAAAACATTGAAATTTCTAGAAGACAACATTTGGAGATTTCTTGTCTTGTGGCTGCGTCATTCCTTTCCTTTCAGACAGTCGGAAATGGAGGCTTGTAGACGATTTCTTCTTCATCATCCTCCTCAATCACTTCACGGCCGGGGCCACTGTTATCTGCTTCCTGATCACGGGCGAGGTATTTTCCGCCCTTTAGGTTGCTATGGGTCGTCAATTCCTCGTCGAGCGCCGCGCTTCTGTCCAACAACACAGCAGTCTCGATATCTATCTTCGCCTCTCTCGCCTTTCCTTCGTGTATCTCCAAACGAAGCAAGTTCAACCTTTTCCTTAGGCTTTCGGTTTCCATCTCAACCTCCTTCTTTCTCTTTATCTGTGACGCCAGATCTTCATCCAAGGTTGTGACCGCAGCTTTGTAGATCGCCGTGGTCACGTCTACTTTGAGTCCTTCCTCCTTAACCTTCTGAATCTCTCGAGTGACTCGCTCGATCTTTCTTCGCAATTCCTCTTCAGTGAGCTCCGTCTGGACGTTCTTGCCTTTGTTCATAGCGGTGATTCAACTTTCCTGAGATGATAGAGCGGTATTTAGGATTTATGGTATGGATTTTGTGTGAGAAACTTGAGACTCGGGAATTTTGGTCGGACATTTGTAATGTTGGCTTCTGTATACTCTTTAGGATTTTGGCTAGGAGTGGGTTTACGATATCCTCAATCATAGCGACATAACACATAAACATTCAAACAAATATATCGTGTCCTAAACATGCATGTGACCCTTTTGTGCCAAGGGTAGGCCTAGCGATCTGAAGGATGTATTGCGCCATTTAAATAAGTAGTTGTACCCCCGAAACAAATTTCACTAGATGTCATAGCGTTCATTACACAATCAAAATCAAACGGGATATATCTTGGGAATGGGATGCAATGCAAATACATATATAAAATCAATCCCACGCAGGGGAGTTAAAGGGTTGATGATCCAGCTCCTCCTCTGGCCTTCTCCACTTCTTCTCGGATAATGCACTTGCTGGTGAACATGTATGGCTCAGCGAACGCAGCTTTGGAAGATGTTGGTACGGCTCGTAAGGTGTTCATCTGCTCGTCCAAAATAGTGTCCAAACGCATTAGACAAGTCCTTGTGTCAGCTAATTCTTGTGACATTACGGCCAAAACTTTCTGATTTTCTAATTCCCGGAGTTGGTATGCTTGCTCCTTTTGTTGAAATTCCTGTTCTTTCTTATGGAATTCCTGCTCCCTTCGGTCCCACTCTTGCTGAAAATAGTACGCGTGAATCTGAAGCCTTGTCTCCACGTCTTCGATTTTCTGACTCGTGCGTGGTGTTGGATCCACTACACCACGCAAATCATTGTGCAACCATGTCTTGTATTCGTCGACATACCCAGCTCCATACCTGTCTTCGGTGACCTCCCACTTCATGTTGACACGTCCGGCCCATTCCTGGAGGATAATTTTAGCGAAAGGTATTTTGTCCTTCTCGTTGTAATCAACAATGAAAGAGCTGGCATCTCCTTGGGCGGGTATGATTTGGGCTTTCCCAAATTGCCGCATTACTCGCGTCGGGTTGTAAGGACGCAATCCTCTGACGCCGGGAAGGACTAAAAATGGCAATTTGGCCCCTTGGGCTGCTATCATCTGAGACCTAAAGCATGGTAATACCCATTGTATGTCTCCTTCTTTCAAATTGTAAAACACCTTTGCCCACGCATCCCTGGTGGTGTGAATTGAAAATTTACAGATACTCAAGTAGAACTCGTAATTATCGAGAGGACTTGTTTGACTTGGTTCGGCCAAACCCTGTAGCTGGGGGTTGTCTCTTTTGCATAGATGTTCCGTCAACCACCATTGAAGTAAGATGTTGCAACCTTGGAAAAACGGGAAACCATTCTTGCACAGGCTCAAAGATCGGTAAATGTCGGACAAGATGACTGGGGCCAAACAGCAATATTTCTTTTCTTCAGATTTTCTACCGACTCCTCTGAACATGGCATTCACTACCATTATTACCCGGGTGTCGATCTCTTTACCTTCGTCTTTAGGGAACACCATGGTTCCCAAGAGGCATGCGGAGAAAGCGATAGCTTGAGTTTGCGTCCAAGTACTGTGATCATGAAATTCGTTCGGGAACAGTCTAAAATAATTGTCGTGCCCCCACCTCTCGAAAAACCTCATTAGTGGAATGTCGTTGGTCTCTAACCAATCTGCATTCACTAGGAATAACATGTCTCTCAATTCGTTCTTGGTTGGCCTATCTGGTAAGAGAATGTGATGATCGGGACGCTTTTTCCTTTTGCCACACGTCCCAATCGAGTCAAGGCAATCTTTGATCTCTTCTAGTGTGGGCGTTATTTCGACATCTCCAAATCGAAAGACCATTTTATCATCGTCCCAAAATCGGGTGATGACCTCGATAAACGTGGGCCATACCTTGAAGTCCATTATCGAAGGTAGGTGACCCAAGTAAATCGAGATTTCTCTCTTCTGACACTCCTTAAGGTTGCCCCACCATACTCGAAGAATGTCGGGCGCCTGGGTGACCATTTTGAAGTGAAGGAATTGATTTGACATCTACAAAAACATACAACTAGTTAATTTTCAATCCCCCCAATACAACAACTAGTTAAACACACAATACATCCTTCAAATTTAAACAACAAACATGAACGTCCTATCGAGCCGTAGGCTCTTAGGACTCAAGGTGGACTTTTTTAATGGGCCCAACACTCCTTGGGTGTCGGGTCATCTTAGGCTAATGCGCTATTTTTCGGGATTTGGTTTCGCTCTATCCTAGTTTGACTAAGAGTGGGTTGTATTTAGAGTGGATTGGGTAACCCAAGCGGACTACTTGGGCTGGGACAATTAACGATCGTTGACTATCAAGTAGTCAACTACACTCGTCAGGGTGCCCCGAGAAGATTTTTGGTTAACGAACGACTGCGAACCCGCATAATCGTCCTTTAGTGAAAATGTAATAAGTGTCGTTTGACGGAAGTATGTATGTTATGCATGCAACAGTTTAAAAAAAACTAAAGAATTTAAACACTTAAACAATTAATGACAAATAATCAAACATGTTAACCTTAAGGTTAGAATCCTCCAAACTCCCCAGCGGAGTCGCCATTTCTGTTTTATCGAAAAATGATTGTTTCGAAAAGAGTTTGTTTTATTTTCGACTATTAGGAGTCGCCACTTAAATTTTAAGAAAAATCAAGAAAACTTCGTTTCTAAACAACTTAAACAGAAGAATTGTTTTGAAAGGTGTTAGGCACCTAAAACACTCCGTTAATACGGTTTTCCGGTGATTAACTTATTTGACTATTTTTATTTTAGCTTTGTAATTTTTAAACTTATGAGAAATTTACTTAGGCGAATTTTCAGATTTTGAAGCTCTTTAAATTCAAACGAACTTAGAATTTGAATTTTGAACATATTAGAGTTTTAAACAAACTTACGAGTTGAAATATTTATTGTTTTGAGATTCCATTTTAGTTTTAAGATTTGATAAAATAGAAGGCGCTTCGAAGGGGGTTTGAAGTTTTCTGATCCTAAGCTAACGACATTAAAACGTAAACAAGTAGCAAAGAGAGATAGAGAAGAGAGGGATTTGGGTCCAAGTTTTCGGGTTCTGTTCGCCTTGACCGAAACTCGAACCCACCTGTTTTTGGGTTTTTTTTTTTAACCCATCTTCCACCTGTCCTAGTCTAAACATACAAAAGAAAATATAAAGAAATGGAAACGGCGAAGGTTTATGCCCATTACAAAATAAATAAAATGCTAAATATATAAAAGAAGCCAAAGACATCTTCTAGTCTATTCTTCAAGTTTCTCCAATCTTCAAGCAATTTGACTTCATATGCCTATCTTGACGGATTGACTCAATGGGAATTTTTCGAGCCTTCATGGCTCTTCCGAAAGGCGAGGCAAAGAATGAAGTCCCAAAGGGACTCAAGAGGAGTTTTTATATGCAATAAAGTAGAAACGAGTTAGCATATTGAATAATGTAATAAACATGATTTAACATAAGACATGGGTGATTACTATAGGGGGGACAAATTCTAAGGAAACAGTGAATAAATTCCAGCAAGACAAAGGAACTAAAAGCCAGCACAGGAGAATTATTCTCATAAAAAAAACCAAAGCAACTTAGACTCTCATTGTCTTTCTTTTAAAAGGTAGATTAAGGTAAAGTAATACACATTAAGAACTTCAAGGACAATATAAATAAAACTATTATCCTGGCCAAATAATGGGGAATAAATAAGCTGAGACGATCATTTTATGACTAAGCATAGCGATGAAAACACATAAGAACAACAGTCGTGAAACACCAAAGAACGGAGCGAAGACTTGAGTCATAGCAAGCTGACGAAAAAAAAAGTAAAAAAAAAAACATTCTGCTGTGCCGTGGCAACCGTTAATCAAATATTTTCACATGCTTTCAAAACCTACGTAGATGAGTTAGAACTAAACCAAGAGCCAAGCTTTTAAAATTCAAGTAAACACAAAACAGGGGAGGAAGGACCCGACACCTAATCCTCAAATCAGTTTCGAGTGAACAGAAACATCGACATTGGACATACATTGACAGAAACTTCAGGTGAACGACATACCTAACACATGGAAACGACTATAGTATCGTCTCATACTCAATCACTCGCCTCATACAAGCAACGAACAGATGAGAACCACAAAAATAAACGAGAATACAAACAGCACTCAGCCAGCGGACTAATATACCACTTCAAACCCCAAAAAAAATGAAACATCCATCAGAAAGATTGAAGTCGGAAAGAAGTTTACCTCCTTGTACGCAGCGAACGGGGAAAGACGAGCAAAGGGGCGATTGCAACACCGGAATGAGCTCCGAACCGTTTCGAAGACGAACCAACAAGCGAAGGAGACGGAATCGTGATTTCAGTTTCCTTAGTCGCCTAACTCACTCTCTCTTTGTTGCTCTTACGAAAACGACAGCGAAACGAAACAACTTCTCAACTTTTCAAAACAGTGCTCGATTATTCTTATATATTAAAGAACCAGAAAACTTTTCAACCCTTAAAATCTCTCCAGTACTCAAAACTATAACGATTTTCAACTCCGAAATTCCAACCCCTTTTCTAAAGGAGAAGAGGGGTCTAAATAGAAGGGGAAAAAGGGTTTCGGAAGAGGGAGGGCGGGAACGTGACTAGGCCCATTTCAATTCAAAATTTGAATCTCTTCCATTAATGGTGCCACAGCTTTTCCTGAAGAATTCGTCCTTTGCGGAAACGGAAAAAGGGGAAGGGATGGCTAGCGCGTCTGCCATAGCCGCGAACGCAGGCCTGCCATCCGCCGAAAGTACTGCACACGGTACGCTGGGTGAAGAAGGAGACGTTGGTGAAGAGAGAAGTCGCGTGGGGAGTCGAAAAACGCGGCTTGGGCTGCTTTTCGTACGCAGCTTCTGCATTTTTCTGGAGATGGCGTGGGTGTTCTGTACTGGGTAGCGCTGTCGAGAGGGGGAGCTCGCGTGGGAGAGACACGAGGTGAGGAAGAGAGGAAGTGAGAGAGCGTGAGGGAGACGCGGGGCGTGAAGGGGTGATTTTCCGTTTTTGGAGTACTGTTTTTCTGCGTTTTTTTTCTGCGTTCTTCTGGGTTCTGGGAATTGTTCCGTTTTGGGAAATGGCGTGGGTGAGGGGAAGAAGGAAAGGGGTACTGGTTCGGGGCAGGTATGGGCTGGGTCGAGTTTTTACAATTAGAGGGAATTGGGTTAGGATCATAGAATGGGTTGTGGGCTGAGAAAGGAATTTGGGCCTGGATCGTTTGGGCCTAGAAGTGTTGGGGTTGAAGGGAATTTGGGTCGGATTAAGAGAGGGGAGGTGTGGGCTGATGGTGATAAATGGTCAATTGATTTAAGATAAAAACGGATTTGGCGTAAATTCATTAACGAGTTCATTCATTTAGTAACATAATTTATTTAAATTATAAAATAATGATTCAAAATATAGTCGTGATTTAAAGTAAACTAGTTTAATAGAATACTTTCTAAACTTAAGATATACATATATACATATACATATACCTATATATGTATATATATATATATATATTTTAATTTTCGCAAGATTTATAAAACTAATTAACTTAAATAATTTGAAACACTCATGAAGCTCGATAATTAATTTATACCAACGTGGGTCAAAAATTGGGTGTCAACAATACATTAATTACGTGGATTGACTTCGAATTTGTATAATTAGTCATGTTTGTATATGTATAATTTGCCAGAATATACAAATACATATGTATAATACATAATTATTTAACCTATATACATATACAATTCACCTCTCTCCCACTCTCTGCCCTCTCTTGCTCGCATCTATCCTCCGTCTCCCAATCTCGCTCGCCTCTCTCCTTCCTCTCCCAATCTTGCTTGCCCTATATACAAATGTATTGTATATATACAATTATATGCATATACAATTCACCTCTCTCCCACTATCTCGATCACCTCTCTCCACCCTTCTCGATCTCGCTCGCCTATCTCCTCCCTCTCCTTGTCTCGCTCGCCTCTCTCCTCCCTCTCCCAATCTCTCTTGCCATATATACAAATACATATGTATAATATACAATTATCTAATATACATATACAATTCACCTTTCTTTCTTTTCCCCCTCTCTCTCGCCTCTCTCCTCTCTCTCTTCCAGTCTCGCGCGCCTCTCTCCTCCATATAACACGTAGCTATAAATTGTAATTATCAAACTATAGCTATGTAGGATAATTAATTACTTTTAAGTGGCTATATGTAAAAGTTTCCTTCTAATAATTAAATTCGTCAAGAAAATTACTGAAAGGAGAATTTTATTTATGTTACATTATATATAACATTCAAGTATAATACATATTTATGACCAGTGTCATCATAATAATCAGATGCAATGATCCTAGCATCTACTTATCACACATGACATCAGTTTTTTCCACCTACTAATAGATGATATGTTGGAAAAACTAATTATTCCCATTTTATGTTGGGTAAACAATTATTAATTATAGTAATTCTTAAAATTATTAGTCATTTATGTGTATATTTAATTCTATTTAATTTCTCTAGGGCATGTATCACAATATTATAGAGGATACATACAACTAATTTCATAGTTTAGGGTTAATTTGGATCTTTTAATTTCAAAGTCAAAATTGATATAATCACACAAATTTTATGATATATTTCAAATCATCAAATTAAAAAGTATCATTATAACTTTTAAAATTTCATATTGAGCTGAGGTATGACGTACAAAATGGAATAGAGGGAATGTACAATCCTTTATTTGCTATTTATTTGAAATTTACAAGCTCGATTTAGATCAAAAGATTGATAGAATTTTTTCATAAACATAATATTAGTAGCTTGAAGATCATTCTAACATTTAATTTCTATGTATGGTAAATGTATTTACCTGAATTATTAATCTTAACATTTATTTTGTTTTTAGGTTCACCATCAAATTATCGAAATTTGTATATGTGATGAAAGAACAAGGAGAAAATCTTCTTGTAGTCAAGACAATGATTGTGAAAAAATAAAAAAGAAAATATCCTTTTATATGTTTAATAAAGTGTTCCTCAGAAATAAATATGGGATTCAAAATAAAGACATGTTTAAGGTGTAAGAAAATAAGTTATTTTATTATAATAAAAGCTTAATCTGCTAAATTAGTGAGCATAATTATGTAGTTTTTCACTAATTTTGTATATACTAATTAGGTTCTGACTGAGTTGTGCAACTTGGGTTGTGAATGTTATCTCAATTTGCAAGCTAATTTACCCTTTAACTGGTAAGTAAAGCTATGGACTGAGTTCTCACTCTAAGCCAGTACCAGTAATTTGAAAAAACAATAGACATCTTGAACGACGGTCGATCAGTCCTTTTCTTCTGTTGATGGTGAGACTGATGCTTTGACTGTCTCCCATATCATTCGATAATAAAGATCCACTACTTGCCTTGTCGACGCTAAACTCAGTACCTCGCTTCCTTACTAGTACACCTACTAAACCCATACTCATTACGAATGTGTTCACGCGCCTTTCACGAGGCTACATTTATGTTTTTTAATTTCCGGACATTCTTAATGAAAATTTTGAATTTCTTACTGTATAGCACATATTTTACTATTTGGAGCATTTCATTATTTGATTATTTCTATATGATTTAATTAGTACAACTTTCTTCAATCATCTCGAAGATCATAACAATTTCTTTTATTTACGTCTCTCTCGACCAATAATAAAGACAGTTTTTCTTGTTTAAACTTTCTACATTTGTTTTAATTTCAAACTCGTCCGTTATCTTAAAAACACATGTTACACAATGACACAATAAAATATGCATAAATGAATATAAATTCATCATATATTACTTCAAATTTAATTAAAAAATAGTAAATAATATTTTCAGAAAAAAGGTAAAAACTAGTATTTATAGCCTACCATCAGTAATAAAACAAGATTCCAAATAAAAATGTGTCACATTTAGAGTTGAAAAACTAGTGGTCATGTTGATGAAATTCCAATTTAGAGAAGCTATGACCACCACTCGTTACAAATAGAACCAACTAGCATCCCAATCCATTCTCACCCTTAGCTTTTGTTCCATTTGGGAACAAAAACACACTATGCAAATTGTTCTGTCACAAAATTCTTCATCTTCATATTACTCCCATGGCCAAGAATCTGCCTCAATAACACTCTTTTTTACTCTACTTTACTATTTTATCAACAAACAAAAAAAATTGAAAAGTCATGACTTCTTCCTACTCTTTATGTTCTATTAGAAACTCTACTAAATTTGTAGCTAATAATTCTAATCTTTTCTTTCCAAGACAGAGGCTTTGTGTGTTTACCAATGAAACTCAGTTTCCCAAGAAAGATTTTCTTGTACTCAAGCCACAAACATGTTGTTTTTCATTTTTGAGACTGAAAAAATCCAGCTTTAAACACCCTTTTGCTGCTTTATCATCTTTTGCTGAATCAGATGATGAAAAAGGTGAGAACTTTGAAATCAAATCCCACCAAGAAAATACTATTTCCTCTGAGGATGAAGATGAGTTACCTGGAATGGCACAAGCTTTTCATATATCTTCAAGAACAGCTTCTGCTATATCAATATGCATTGCATTAGCTGCACTGATTTTGCCATTTTTCATGAAGTCATTGGGTCAAGGATTGGGATTCAAGTACAAAATTTTGTCATATGTAACAATCTTGTTTGGTTTTTACATGGCTTGGAATATTGGAGCTAATGATGTGGCAAATGCCATGGGAACTTCTGTTGGTTCAGGGGCGTTGAGTCTCCGACAAGCCGTTGTCATGGCTGGTGTTCTTGAATTTTCAGGGGCACTGTTAATGGGAACACATGTTACTAATACAATGCAGAAGGGTATTCTTGTGGCTAATGTTTTCCAAGGAAAAGATACTTTACTATTTGCTGGTCTGCTTTCTTCCTTGGCTGCTGCAGGGACATGGTTGCAGGTGCATTCCCTTTAGTATAGACTACTGATGAATATGCTTTTAAATAGAGTTAGTAGCAAGTACCTTTTACAAGTAACATAATTGTGTATATTTCACATATACCACAAGTATATAGAACTTAAACAAGTACTAATTAACACAAGTGTGGCTTAGGGGTTAATGAAGTCAGAAAAGTTCCTGAAGATCAACCAGTAGATGATTTCTTGTTCTATTTGCCTAAGTTTTGATGAGCGAACTTACCGGAAACCTGTTCTAGCCGCTACGGGAGGCAACTGAACACTACTGTAAATAAAAACTAAAAAATGAATCAGTGACATGAATGGGAAACCCACTGAAATGCCTGACCTTTAAGGGGTTGTTTGGTATGGGCATTGGGGTAGACTAAGTTATCACATGGATTGGGATATCCGTGGAATTAGTTATCCCACCATATATATCGGATAATATAACAGAAAATTATGTAGTGTCTACTTCGGCCATTTTTGGTAAACCAGATGGCTGAATGATTACATTGGTGACTATCCCATAAAATAGTCCAGCATTTTATGACGGGATTATTATCCCTCGTTCAAACAACCCCTAAGTCGTCTTGAGTTTCTTGTCACTAGATAAAACTAAGAACAACTTAGGCAAATTGCTCCCTTGTACTGATGATGCATAGATTATCCAAATCAACTATGGATAGACTTAATAGATGTGCTTGACATAACTTTATTTTATGTTCTTATGGGAATGGCATAAGTAATTAATTAACAAATACTTGTGTTTTGACTATCAATGTTGATCATAAGCCCGAGCTGACAAATAGTAAACATCAACATTTCACATGTAACTTCTTGGTTGTTTTCACATGACACAAATGTAACTTCAGTTCAAATTGCATGGGAAACAGAGACTACAAATTGCCCGACGGAATAACTTTTTAGACTATAATTGCCAAAAAATGGCTAATAAGTATTAACTAGAACCTCTGCCTTCCCTTCATGTTTCATTCAGATGAATCTCCATTATATCACTCTGCATCTATCTGATCATGCATTTCACAGATGAAACACTGTTGTCCATTTAGCAATTCGCCAAGTACTCTCGTATGAAGTTTCTGGTTAGCTCCTTGTTTTCTTGCTCAGGTTGCATCATATTATGGTTTGCCAGTATCCACAACACATTGTATTGTAGGATCCATGGTTGGTTTTGGTCTTGTTTATGGGGGAACTGGTGCAGTCTTTTGGAGTTCACTGGCAAGGGTAATTTCCTCATGGGTTATCTCACCTTTACTGGGAGCAGTGGTGTCCTTTCTCGTGTACAAATGCATACGGAGGGTATGTTCTTCTGATGTGCATACTCTGTATCAGGCTCTAGTCACAAGACTTTCTTAATCCAACTTGCAATTCCTAATCCTGGTGTTTCTTTTACTTTTTATAGTTTGTGTACAGTGCTCGGAACCCAGGAAAAGCGGCTGCAACAGCTGCACCAATTTCTGTCTTTCTTGGTGTCACTGGAATCTCTTTCGTAGCTCTCCCTTTGAGCAAGACTTTGAATCTAGCTCTTGGCCAGGCTATAACTTGTGGCGCCATTAGTGCATTTGCAGTTGACAGGATCATCCGGGGCCAACTTGGCCACCTCCTGGCCAAGGCCAGTTCAAAAGAACCAGAAGAACCAGAAACTACTGACACTAAAAACATTGGATTTCTTTCAGACATTGCAGGTCCTAAAGGAACACAACTGAAAATAGTTTATGGCGTTTTTGGCTATATGCAAGTCTTATCAGCCTGCTTCATGTCATTTGCTCATGGTGGAAATGATGTCTCCAATGCAATAGGGCCATTGGCTGCAGCATTATCCATTCTTCAAGGTGGGCTCAGTGCAGCTGATATTGTTATTCCAAATGATGTTCTAGCATGGGGAGGCTTTGGAATTGTGGCAGGACTAACAATGTGGGGATACAGAGTGATTGCAACTATTGGAAAGAAGATAACAGAATTAACACCCACCAGGGGATTTGCAGCTGAGTTTGCAGCCGCATCTGTGGTTTTGTGCGCGTCCAAGCTGGGCTTACCAATCTCAGGCACACATACCTTGGTGGGAGCAGTCATGGGTGTTGGTTTTGCTCGAGGATTTAACAGTGTAAGAGCAGAGACAGTGAGAGAGATTGCAACTTCCTGGGCAGTGACAATTCCAGCTGGTGCTACCTTTGCTGTTATTTACACATGGATATTCACTAAGCTCTTGTCATACTTGCTCTGAGTGTAAATTAACAGACAATGCAGCACAAACTTCTCGGTGTATGTGATTAATTAGGAAACACAAAGATGGACTTCCTGTCGTGATTTGAGAACTGCAATTTTTTAACCTCATTGATCTATGAGCAGAGAGTGATAGTCCATTCGTTTGGACGAAGAACAAGGAATCTGTTTTGTTGTCTGTTAGCAATTTGCTTTCCTATGAATTTTGCTACTTAAACTATTGCTTCAGTTGGTCTTAGCTCAAGCTGTATTCTACAACATAGAACAACTTCCAAAAATTCTCGAGACCACACTAAATGTTTCGATCAAGCTATATCAGCAACCATTAAAATTTGCCAATGGACGTAGCACCAAATATAAAGTTTCTCTAAAATATTTAAGCCTCAAAAGATATTTTCTCTACAGCTAATGAATATAAAGAAGTTAAAGCGCATGAATTCACTTACTAACGCCTGAGTACTAAACCAAGGATAATATTGACAGCATCCCAAGTACATCTATGGTGACTGTAATACAAACAGGTGGTTCAGGAACCAAAAGATCCTACATGAGCTTCTAAATTTTCTGTTGGACTTGAGCAAATGTGATTTTTTCTTTGTATTTTACTCAAAAGTGAATGTAGCTTATACCGATACCGGATTCATCTGAACCTAGTACTTTCAAAACCAGAGCATAAATATATATGTAAACATTCACAAAAATAGCAACAAATAGTAGATATGAACTCATAACTTTAAACATATAATGGGTTCAACACTAACAACCTTAGATGTTGAACCCGTAAAATTTATATATTAGATTCACCACTAATTTTACTTCCATGTCAGGTAGCTGATCTTCGACATTAAAGTTTGAAACCATTGTTCACATACTTGGGACCAGTAGGTTAGCACTCCAGTTACCAATTAACAAGAGACTAAAAATTAAGATGTTGTAGACTGAAAGCACAGGTAGTAGGGCCATTTCATATGAGTAACGAAAAATACGGTCTGAGGTGGGTCTGTGGAATAAAGGAAGGCAGTACAGGGAACACGAGAAAATGAGGAGGCACACTAATGTCTGATAGTGGGTCTGTGTTCTTTATACAAGTAAAGAGATCAGTCTAACTTCGACAAAATGATTAAAATCTAATGTTGTCCAATTTGATCACACTGTGCATGCATAATTTAAACAGGAAATATTGTGATAATTATAAAAAATGAAGATACTTTTATTTCTTGGATATTCAGAGCTGTGAATGTTTATGTGGTATATTACATAGTACAAAGGTTTCTCCTTCCTTGTCTGTCCAGCTGTTTTCCAGCAGGTAACATTTGTAACCAATAAAAGTAATGACTCATAAGAATTAAGAAATAAGAACGAAAAAAGAACACAAATCTTGCAAAACTGATACAAGAAGACCATGAACTCTCCTAGCAAAAGATAGACCATTGCAGTTAAAACAGCATAAGAGAATTGACATACCAGATGTTTTTGGTTCTAGTTAAACGGGTTGAGAACCAGGTGAAAGGGATACTTATGGAGAAATCTCCTCTATTGACTCTAGATTAGGTTCCCATCTCGAATCCTTCCATGATTTCAGAGTCGGGATAGGAGGTACAAATGGCTTCTTCTCCTGCTGCATTTTCTTCCATAACCAACCAGACCATTTCTCTTTGGAGGCATAGAAGTGCTTTGCGAAAGTGATAGAGTCCTCTGAACAATCTCCGTTTACATTCACAACTACTTCCCGATCATACTTAGGCTCCTCGATTTCAGTGGGATATTTTGCTTTATGAGTGTGTCTTTGCTTCAGTTTCTCTACACTACTAGACGGGATTACTAAGTATTTTTGCCCAGGCAATAGAATATCATCTGCAGTGAGAAGAGATTCATGGGGACGATTGAAGAAGTCTGGCAGAGCTACATGCCTTCCTGGATAGTTCTTTAATAACTGAGCTGCAGAAATGGCACAGTCGTACATATCTACCTTCCCACCAGGATGAACTATCCGCACTGTGATATCCTTAAGTTGCAAACTCAGGCTAAAAGAATCAGTTTCCTTCAACTTTTTCTTTTTTTCAGATTCTCTGTCAGTATTCTGGCCTCTTCCTGACTTGTTACCACAAAGCTTCAGCATTTCCAGCAATTAGAAGGCCCCTACAACAGTTACCAGCATCTTGGATCAGAAACAGAAAACTAGGAGTGTAGTTGCTGTCAGATATCTCTATATAAACAAGTCTCCAGCATAATAACATATTTTGTTTCTCTAGGCCAGCCATTATGAGTTTTAACATTATCTCAAATGATAAGTGATAACTCCAAAGGCCAAATAGAAAATTATATCCCCCAACAATAAAATCTCTTTGTATTCTCCTCAACCGGCAAAAACCAAAGTCTTCCATGATTAAGTATCCAAGTATATTCTGTTTCAAAAATATACAAATTTTGTTTTGTGCCAGGTCTGCAAACACATCCTTGTGCTCATATCGTACTCCCAGAGCCCTGATGGCACTTGACGTTCTAGCTTTTTCCTTCTCCCACTAATCCAGTTGTTATGAATGATAAAACAACCTTTCATCAAGCAGGCTTCCTTCACATTTCTTTCTTGCCAAAGATCTTTATATGCACCATTTGGAAAGAGGTCTCTGTCCAGGAATTGAACGGTCAGGTTTGTGTGAGGTTCTAAGCATCTGCTGTCATCTATGCGATTATATCCACCTTCCCCGCACAACATATCATAGAAGCTTGGTTGCTCAGAGAGATTTGAGTTTGCTGCATGCTCCACGACCTTCTCAAGTGCAGCAATAGTCATAGCATCCGAATGAGCATAATAGAACCCAGAATTCAGACGTCGAGGTAAGTTTATAGGTCCTGTAGTTGAGCCATACATATGTGCAAATAAAGAGACATTTAGCTTAAATCAAGTGGCAGGTAACAGTTTATCTTCCAACACACAAGCATGCTATAAGTAGATATCTTCCTCTTGAAAATTAATCCCACTAATTAACTACTCCCTGAAATGTCTTACTTTCCTTTTAGTCCGTTTTAAAAAGAATGTCTCCTTCCTTTTTGGCAACTATTTTATTTCAACTTTCTGCATGGCATGTCTAAGACCACAAGAGTAAAGGGCATTTTGGTACATTTACATATCTTTAATTAAGAGGACAAGATTCAAAAGTTTCTTTACTTTCAAAAGTCAATACCAGACAAACAAATTGAAAAGAACGGAGTACTTTTTTAGTACTCCAAATCACAGGATTCAACAAAAAAAAGATAGTGTCCTTCAAAGGGAAATACATAAATACCTGTCAACTTGTATTCATCTGATTGTGCCACAAGAACTGCAGGGCCAAACGAGCTAAGCAAGGGGAGTGGATTCTTGAACCAATAAATATCAACATCACTCATTAATACATTGTAACCAAGCTTCAGTATCTCCAGAACCATTCTGGACTTGACTTTGGTTACTTTCTGAAAGCACTCAGTGCCAAAATGACAGTTGTCAAAGCTGATCTTCGTCTCAAGATTGGCATACTTGAAGACGGGTAGACCCTAGAAACACAAGTTCATCTTAGTATTTTAGTAACTGGTAAAACAGAAGGGAGGGGGATGACATCTTAACATTCTGTATATGGGGTCAGACATATAGTGTTCCCAAGAAATTGAGGTAGTCATAATAAATGGCAGGCATATTAGGCGGGAAGATAAGTTTGTGAGCTATTACTAAGATGCAGCAATGGTTTAACCTGTCAATCACATTTAGCGTGGAGAATATTAGTTAACAAACAAAATAGTTTACCTGCATGACACAGAACTCATATATATCATCGTCAAGAGCACAGACCAAAAAGTTAGAGATCTGGAGATGGTTTAGCCTGCAGACCCAACTCATTAGCATGTCCTTGTAACTATACCCAACAACTGCTAGCACAACTGTCTTATTTTTGTCTGCACGAAGTGAGAGTAATATTTCTAAAGACAAGGAAAGTGAAATTGGCATCGACACATTCAAGTAGTTCTTCACAGAGCAGTCCTTAGCTCCCTCAGTTGATCTGATAGTATCAATGCACTCTAAAGTATTCTTCTCTATTGTTGACTTGAACATAACTTCTTTTCCTAAACTCGATGATCCTTTATAACTCAAAGGGTAAACAACCATTTGTGCGGAGTTTATGAAGAGATAGTATCCTCCACACTGAAAAAGTCTAAATATGTTAGAGAAGTTCTGTTCATGGAAATATAATGATCCATAAAGCATTGCCAAATTGGAATTGCCAGCGACTTCCCAAAACCTTTTTCCAGTAGCCAGGCCAAGAAAATTGCCACTGGTGCGATCGAAATCCTGGCCAAGGTCATTAAGGTACAGATTGGAAATGGCCCAACTAGCATCAAAAACAAATCTGAAATCAGATAGCAGGGCTTCATTTATAAGCCAGCGATTATGAAGCCCCTTCCCATATAGAAAAGGGGGAAGGACTCCTTTATGCAAGGGAAGATCTCCACTGTTCCATGCTATTAGCATTTTTTCCTCACAAAGGTTCCATTCCCATTCTTGTGAAAGGAAATCCTGCAACTACAGGAACAGCATACTCAAATTAAGAAGTTTCCTCAAGAGTCAAGACTGATCCTGTCCAAATCAATTGTATGGTCCCTTTTTAACCATACCTTTTGGGTCTTCACTCGGCTTCCATCATCTCGGATCCAATGTTTTCCATCTGCATCCAAGTGAAATGGGAAGTGGGGCACACTTTTTGATGAAGAAAAAAGGAGCCAATCATGATCAAGTCTATGAGCATGTCTGATAGTTTTAATGAAGTCTGACAAGAGTACAGTGTTTGGATCAATCACAACAGAAACATCTGAAGAAGATGCTTTTGACCTTGCAACCATGGAATGAAAAAATGGTGTGCCTAGGAACCTAAAATAAAAATTATAGTAACAGCTCAAAATTTCCAGATAAAACTAAAACCTAAAACTGACAAAAATAATGTAAGTTTACATACAACCCAATAAATCTGGTTCTTAGCAAAGTGATCACCAAATTGATCCTCTTCTCAAACTCTTTCATTCAGCTACTAAGCTCTAAAGTTATTGTTTGATGCAAAATACATTTGTCAATCTACATACAATGTGTAAGCTTAATCCTGATACTAAGGGGTGAAATACCAACTTGGACCATTTGTCATAAAGTAACTTAACCAACAACTGTGACTATATCCTATTTCTCTGTGTATGCTCAATGTTTGTGTTATTTATAAACATGTACGACCATTGGAGATATAATTACAAGTTCAAAACCAAACTTAATTTAGAAGTCCTACTTTTTGGCATTAAAAAATTCCAGTATCAGCATAGTGCCAGAGATTATATCCAGCCTCTTTGCAGAAATGCAAAGGGAATACTGCAAACAGTATATACCCACTCTCCTCTTACTAACCAAAAGCACTTTGTGCACAGGATAAGTCCCTTTTTATGCAGATTGACTGTGTCAAAATCGCTAACTAACAAGAAAACAATTAAATTTCAGGTATGATTACTGAGCTTAACTTTATCCATGTTAATCGTAAAATTACAAAACTACTTTTGTCTCGTTTAAGTAAGAACTTAACTTTACGGACAATAATGGGAAAGAAAACGAACATTTCTCCTATAGTCCTATTAAAGTAACTCGACTTTATCCATAATAACAGTCAAGTCCCAAAACGTCCCACTATAACAACAAACATATCCATCAAGGTGATTTGACTATTATGGTTAATATAGTTTGTAACTTTATTTCCCAGAGAAAACACAAAAAGTACTTGCATAAAAGAGACTAACTAAGAAAACAAAGTACAATCATACGTGAAATCGATGTTAGGCTCAACTGATACCCTGTGACTGAATAATTCAGCAAAGGAGAAAACAGAAGAGTCTTGGCTGAAAAGAACAACACTAATATCTGGTGACAAGCCAAGCCAAGATCGAATAGCAAGAGCCTGTCTTTCCCCAACAGTACCCACAAAAGGCCTTGGCGCTGTAAATATGGTAATACTAGGACCATCCACCAATTCACCATTGAAAAGCATGGTCTTCTTTATCTGACCTTTAAAATAAGATGGCAATGGCATAAATTGAGTAGCATAAAAGGAGACGCCAATCAAGATAAAACCCCATACCCAAATCAACCACAACCCAAGAAGCTTTGCCTGTTAAATCCACCAAAAGAGAGAAGACAAAGAAAAATCAACATTTATTTGAGAATAAAGAATACAAGATCATAGTAAATACATAAAGTTAAAAGCTTTGTTGAACATAATAGCATAGTAAATACAGAAAGGGGATAAAGAACACAATAGCATATTAAAGTTGAAAACTTTGTTGAAGTTGAGTGGCAATAAGCATAGTAAAAGCATAAAATTGAGAAAGAAATGAATCTTGATTGTAGTAAATGCATAAAGATGTAAGCTTTGTTGAAAATGTACCTTCTTGTTGTGGAGATAATGGAAGAGAATAGATTGAAAGGAGTTCATTGTTGTTTGTGAAAGTAAGGGGTTCATGATTTGTGGAGCTTTAAGGGAATAAAAGTCGATAATAAGTGAAAAAGTTGACAATAGCAGCAGCAGCAGCAACGCCGTGGGAAAAGCATGGAAATGGAGAAGGGGAAGTTAAAAGCATGTGAGGCATTATGCGTTAGGCAGCCGTAGGTTTTAAGGGTCAACGTTTCTTCACTAAGTAGTTATTATTTTAATGGTGAGTGAATGAGTGCAGATGCAACTATCAAATTGGAAGTGGAACTTCAACTTACAATCCTTCATTATGGAAATAGAAAATGATATGTCAAAAGTGAAAAATCTATTTTTAGAATAGTGGACTAGACGGAGTAAGGCCCGTTTGGATTGGCTTAATAAAAGCAGCTTTAAAAAGTACTTTTGAAAGTGTTGAAACTTATTTTTAAAATAAACAGTTATGCGTTTGGATAAAAGTGCTGAAGTTGTTATGCCAAACGTGAAAAGGGAAAAATAGAACAAAGAGATGTTAGGGTTATATGGGTAATTTGAAGATTGTATAAAAATATTAAGGGAAAAAACATAAAAATGTGGTCAACTTAAAACAGCTTATAAGCTAAAAAAAAAAAAACACCCCTACCCCAGCTTTTAACTTTTGGCTTAAAATAAGTTTTTTTTTAGTATTGCCAAACAGTTAAATAAATCAAAAAACAGTTTTTAAGTCAGTTTGACCAGCTTTTAAGCTGAGCCAAACAAGTTCTAAGTATTATATTTTCTTCCTTTCTCCATTACACTTGCCTCATTATGAGTTCGAGGTAATGTGACGATCTTAACTTAAGCATACCTCAATATACACAGATCAGAGTAAAACTGAGAACTGTGGGTTGATGGTCAGTAATTGGTATCAACCATGGTGAATTTTTCGAAAATTGAAGATCTAAAAAATAGAAATAAAGATTCAACTTAATGCAGACACAAACATCAAATGAGAGGATTTCCTCAATTGACATACAACTTGATTAATCCAAATATATTAAACCTCATTACATCCTAATACAAGTAAATAATTTATAATTTAAAGCAAATTTTAAAACATTTGTAGATCTAATTTGCTTTTAAATTGAAAAACATGCTAATAATAATGTATGGTTTGATACAAGAACACAAAAACATATTAACAATTCTAAGTTTTTCCCAGTCCCTTTGCTTTGAGATAAACAAAAATGAAATACACATTCTAAAAATTATTACAGTTTCTAAGTTGATCCATACTCCACCAAGTTTTTCTTTTCCTTTTTTGACAGGCATTTATACTTTACATGGAACATTTATCAGCCATCCCTATCATAAAATGGCAACCCCTGGGGAGCAATCACAACTGAATAGCTGACATTTTTTCAATATAAGCATGTCCAGGAATTAGCATAAATACACTTCTCCGGAAACACAATGCTCTTCTTCATCAATATTATGTTTTTTTTCTCACAAGGAAACTATGTAGAATTATATAAGATTGCATAACAATGAGGATCTGGGACTCCCCAACTTCCAAGATTACTAGTACCAAATGTAAAAAGGTCATGGATGTTCAAGTGTTCGTTCACCTCTCCTTTAGACACACCTCAACCTCCAAAATACAATGTACAGCTAACAAAATTTATCAACCTCAAAATCATAACTAATACTGTCGCAAATGTCAACAACAGACAAGCTGATAACAGATACAGGCACCATAAATCTTTCATATCATTAGTCCTCTGCACGAGAGTATCGCAGCTTTACTCCTGTGAGCCACAATCTGAAACCGAGATTTTAATAGGTCAACTTGCATATCTATTGTCATACTTAACAGCCAAAGGCAGTACAGAGGATTTCGAACAGGTCAACTGATGCATCCATTATCTACTTAACAGCCAAAAGCGGTAGCCAATAAGAATATGCAAGGGCATTAGTCTTAAGTACTCTATCTTGACTCCAGGTATTTGTTTGCTCATCTTCTCCTACGATTAGGAGACCTTGATCTTGATCTCGACCTTGACCTCCTTCCCCTGCAATTACACGGACCAATTTATAAACAAGATGAATTTCTGAAGTGCATCTATTAGATTAGTTCACCTGTATCAGTATGTTCTTAGCTATGCTGATGGATGACTAAGTTGAAAAATATCAAGAGAAATATAAGAACACCCAACAAGATACCTGATGCTTTCACTAGCAGGGTAAGGAGAACGCCTGCGCTGAGTGTGCTTGCTATGAGGAGACCGCGAAACGTGTCTAAAAATAAAAAGATTACATGCTAAACAAGTAAGTCGTGACAAAAAGATACAATATTTTGGATACAAATTCTCAACCTACTATATATACTCAGGCTCTAGAAGAATTTGAACTCCGTATGGTTGCAACCTTTTTTAATAAGTTATAGACAGCTAATGATCATTATCAAAGGATTTTGAGGTGAAATTGCCTCAATCTTGAAAAGGACTTAGACTATGAAATTTCACATTCAAAACAGTGGTGGCAGTTCATAGTCTTTTCTTCTTGATGAGAGTATTAATTCCTGGCCCAAAATCCTGTAATAGTATCTGCTTACGAAGAGTTTATCAAAACAATAAAGCAGTCATTTCATTATCATTATAATTTTGAATCACAAGTCATCTAATTGATAGCTAAGCCTCTTTACCAATTCCTTTATAATTAATGGTGCTGAGGGTGTGTTTGGTATGGAGGAAACATGTTTCCAATTTTTCCATGATTGGGTGGTTTATATGTTTGGAAAAATGTTTTCCTCATAAACTCATTTTTCAACAATTTCAGAATGATGCCTTCTCTACCAAGAGGGGAAACATTCACCAACTCCCAAACTGACAGTTTCAACCCTACCCCCACTCCCTCCTTCCCTCCCACCCACTATAACCACCCCCATAGTGTTTGCCTAATTTTATATAAAAATGAATGCTCGCATCTGTCCTAGCATTGGTGTACAGAGTTACCGGTACCTTTTGCTGGTGGGAGGTGGTAAGGTATCCTGTAGAATTAGTCGAGGTGCACGAAAGTTGGCCCGGACACCACGGCCATCAAAAGGAAATTATTGATGTTGGGGAAACCCTGTGATGGGAATTTCATTTACACTTACGTCAACTTCAACTTGATGAAGTGAACGACTCTACCCGTTTGGTAAACAATTCTAAAACAACTTTAATTGCGGAATTTGTAACCCTTTTTAAATAATTTCCAACAGCTGAGTCCTACTAATTTACTGCAAAATTATAGCTTGAAAATAAAATTGCATAATCCTTCTAATCATTTGAAAATGAATCAAACTATCTAAGGAGACACTACTGATGAAACACATCATGGAAACTTTAAAGCTTACCTAAATATTCCATGTGAAAAGTAAACCTCACAAAATTCAACTGGAAGTCATCCCTTCTAAAAGATTTGGGTAATTCATTCATAGGGCTAAAATCAGCATGAAGGATATTCAACAAAGAAATTGGTCCAACTCCTATAAATTATCTTTTGACATAACACATCACCCCTCAAAAACCACCTTAAAGGAATTCACAAGACATGAGCATAGCAATTTGGGATCACAAGCAAATACCCTAATTATGAATCTTTTACGCAAGTAACATAAATAGTTCTCTATCAAGCATTTTAATTTTTTTTTAATGGCATAGGCATATTTTAGTTTTTTTTTAATGGCATAGGCATCTAAAATATAAGACTAATAATCATGTCCACAGGGACCACTCACTATGGCATAAGCAATGACTTATAACTCTAGCAAAAAGCAGGTGACAACAGAGTACACAATTTGAGTAATCAATGTATTGATTACTAGAATACATGGTATTAGTATTTTATTTATAAGCTAAATGGCATTAGTACTGTTAATATGTTAAATGATAAACAACCAAGGGAGTACTCGTCCAAAAAGGGCAATGCATCATTAAGTGGGTGAATAACCCATCGAGTTTCTAACTCTACAAAATGTTTAGATGTTAAATCAGATAGATGACATGTACAACACTTGCAAAAGATATGTCGAGACGCACTACAAATTAGTGATGCTGAATTGATTGTAACAAACTATTAAACCAGGTAATAACACCATGATGAAACTAACAGAAATCCATCTTAGCTCTTATTGCAAGTCCAAACTATCAGCTATTTTAATTCACTCACAAGGGGAAGTAGGATTACTCTGTTGTGTGCTTAGCTGTTTTGACCTACAAGTACCAGGATGTAACGAGTAAACCCTCATCATGCCTTTTGTTGTGCAGCCTCCTAAGCACATTTAATTAGTAGTGACTCAACCGTGCAGTCTTTTCCATGGGAATGTGTTGTTTTCATTAGTCCACACCTCCATGGATGTTCTTCATGAAATAATTCATCACACTAGTTATATATTTACTATAAACTTTAAAGTAAGGTCTTTACTAGCTTCAGTTGAAGTTCTCCTCTGAATAAAAAGAACACAAATGCTTCATTTCATTTTTTAGGACGCTCCTTTAAAGTCTGGATTCTTTTCTGAAAAGAGTCACACTTTCCTATATATGGAAGTCTAACTTTAGCATGTTCCACAAGATCCGCAGAAACTTTTAGTATGTGCCAAAGTCTTTTATTTCATTCAGCAGAAAGTTGTCTGCTAGATCATTGCCTGATGTTAGTTTGCTCCCACAATATCTCTAAGACTCGCATACCTTGTTGAGTGGAAGATATACAGGAAATCAGAAATGTTTGCATACAGTAGAAATAGTAAACAATGGAGTTAAAGATCAAAGAAAAACAACGCAAAAAGAAAAAGGAAAACAGTACTAGAGTGTGGAACCTAAATAGTATTAGAGTGCTAGGGATACAATGCAAAATACGTGGAACGTATTTTTAAGAAGTCCCTTATCCAAGTCTCATATAGCACACTACATTAGTGCACTATATGTAAAAGATGTAAATTTCATTCTGACATTTTATTGTGGTCAAGTGTCTTTCTGTTCATTATTTAGGTTCGGGACTATCAGACAACCCCCCCCCCTCACATTACTAACCCAAATACCCAATTAAGTAGTGAACAGTTAATTCAGATATTGAGGGTTATTTTTGTCATTTTTGAAGCCATTTCTCGTCTCCACATAAACTGGGGGAAGAGCTTCATCTATCCTATTCAACAGTGTGCTTACTACAGATATTTTGCCCAGTAACCTAGGAGGCAAGGTTGGGCAGCTCCCAATGACTTACCTAGGCATGCCTTTGGGAGCTAAAAGCACATCCAAAGGCATATGGAATGGGGTCCTGGAGAAATGTGGAAAGAGACTTACTAACTGGAAGTGCCAGTACTTGTCCTGGGGAGGAAGATTGACTTTAATCAACAGTGTGATTAATGCATTACCCTCTTATTTGATGTATATCTTTTCTATGCTTGCCAATGTATCTAAGAGCATTGATGCCCTTTAAAGAAATTTCCTATAGCAAGGCAGTGAAGATAAGAAGAAGTTCCATCTAGTTAAATGGGAGGAACTGATAGTGAGTAAGAATACAGGAGGTCTAGGCATAAAAAACCAGAGGAACCAAAATCACAGCCTAATGATGAAGTGGTTGCGGAAGTTACTTAATGAAGAACACATGCTCTGGAAAGAGGTCATCACAGCAAAATATGGTATAGAAGATACGTGGATGACTAAAATGGTACGTACTCCGTACAAATGCACTGTTTGGAGGGAAATCAGAAATTTATGGCCAGTGCTATATTATAGAACTAGGGTACAAGTGGGAGTGGTTTTAAGACATCCTTCTAAGAGGACAAATGGAATGGGGAAGTTCCTATTTGTTTATTTTATGCCAACATCAACACGCCATCTATGTTGCTCGGACTCTTCAAAAACGTCGACGGGAGCGTGTGGGATCCTCCAAAAGTAGTGCATTTTTGGAGGATCTGACACGGGTGCAGTAGCAATTTTGAAGAGTCCGAACAACTTAGCAGGACTCTGTGGCTACAACGTGAACAGGACAAGGATGGAATTTGTTCCTAAGAGGGAACCTTCATGACAGGGAGATAGACAAAGTGACAGATTTTCAAGATTCAGTAGGCTCATCCAGCAACCTCATTGAAAAGGACTTGCCGATTTGGAAGAATGACACCGAAGGTCAATACAGATTGGCCATTGAAGATGAGCTGGAAACCAAAAGCACCCTATAAAGTAAACAGTTTCGTGTGGTTGTTGACAAAAGAAGCAGTTTTGACTCATGAAAGTTTAAACAAAAGAGGCTATCAGTTGGCCCCTAGATGTACTTTATGTGGAGAGCATGCAGAGACAATTAACCAACTTTTTCTGCATTGTACACGGACAGACCAGATATGGAGAATGTTCATCAGACTACAGGGGATAAGATGGGTGAAACCATGGAGCACTAAAGGAGTTCTAAGCAGCTGGGATAGAGATGGGAAATCTTCAGATAAAGAGAAGAGATGGAAACTTGTCCCACCATGCATTCAGTGGACACTTTGGAAAGACAGAAACAACAGGAGTTCTGAGAATGTGCAGAACAGCTTACAGAAGATCAAAATGAATTGCTTAGCACTTTTTTATTTTTGATATTAATAAGATATATTAACTAGGACAGAAAACATCTTTGATGTGCTAGATTGTTTACAGGTACTAATGGAGATTAAGGCCGTCTTCTCTATAAGTTGTAGCACTTTTGAAGGGGAGCTACATCTTTTGTTGTAGTATACCTGTGGATAAATAAGACTAAAGTTACCAGTTTCAAATTAAAAAATAAGAAAAAAAGATGTCAATACCTAGGGAGGCGGAAGATCATGACCAACAAATAGTCAAATAATTAGTGAAATAAAACATATGATCTTGAGCTTTTTGAGTTAATGGAAACAATTGGACTTTATAGCATCCAGGCCCTTCAAAAGATACCTTTTCCTTGACCTTAGTGGTGATGGAGATCTGTGTCTATTTGGTTGCGCCTTCCTGCACTCCACAAGAAAAAGATGAGCTATTACATGAGGGTCAAATTATTGCATCACAAATAGAAGAAAATAAAAATGAACCTTCTAGAATCATCTGAAGATTCATCACTGGGATCATTGGCACGGGTTGACTTGTCCTTGCTCTCTCTACCCCTGCTATCATTAGAAGATGAACGATGCCTTTTACGTCTGCTGGAGCCCCTTTCATCTTTACGTCTAGATTTTTCTCTCTTTTCATCCTTCGTTCTCTCTCTTTTTCTACCATTATCTATGGCAACACCAACTCTGCTGTCCCTTCCTTTTTCCTTCCTTTCTTCCTTGACATTAGAAGGCGAAGGCCTTTTCCTTGAGTCAGATTCCTTGGCTTTTTCCCCGGACTTACGGCTTTTCTCCTTCACAATATCTTTTGAACCATCTAGATCACCCACTTTTTCCTTTCTAGCTAGTCTTTCCTCATGATTCCCATGGTTTCCTTCATCTATCTCAGTTTTTCTGTCCTTTGAGCTTGTAAGCATACCATTATCATTTGTGCCAGAACCTTTTCTAACTTCACGTTTACCGCTCTTATCTGGCTTATCTCTTTTGTCTTCGCTTCTGGAATGATCTATCTTAGTCTTTTTGCAGTCAGGAGTCTGGGATGTCTTTTCAGTTTTCACAGCATCCTTCCCACCTGGCATCTTATCCTCTGGAACTCTAGATTCAGTCTTAAAGGAGCCCCCAGCATCTTCATGTGCAGAATATCTAGTTGACCTGTCATCAGTGCCGACATTGGGACTCATTTTTTGAGGATTTTTCTCCAGGTTGGCAGGAGATCTATCATGATCCTCGGATTCTTCACGTGATTTTCCATTTCCATGCTCTTTGGTCTTTTGTTTATCAGAACTCTGGATTTCATTGTCATCCTCATCATCTGACGCATAGTTAGCCAAACCTAATAGATCCACAGGAGAAGTGGAAGTAGACTTTTCACTGGCATTAACAGAATGAGTATCTTTAGGTTTGAGTGGTATCAGAACCTTGGCAGAGGCCTTGGGAGTTGTAACAGCTTGAACAGATGTTAACACCTTCTGACTTGAAGCACCCGTTTTTTGCTCAACTTAAGGGAGGAAGAAGAACAACTAAGTCTCAAATATAAACGACCTGAGTGCAAAGGTAAGGAGAAGGAAGAAATTTAAAGAGGAAAGGAATTGAAATAGGAGACACCAACCATCAACAGAGAGATCCTCTTCGCTAAGAACCCTTGTCGCAATCTCACTAAATAGCTCATCAGTAACCTGTAAAAACAGCATCCAGTCAATACATCTGCAAAAACCATGTAAAGAAATCGATCACATATTTATCATCAATAACCTTTAAAAGAACTTCAGTTAGGACACGCTTTATTTCTTGATTCATTGCTGCAGTTCGTGCTGCTTCCACCTCAACCTGCATGGACCAATAAAAATTCAGGTAAGCCTACACTTAGTATGGTGTGAATAAGATAATAATTAAAGACTACCCAAAAGGAAATACGAATAACTCAAGAAGAATTGGAAAGGGGGAAGCTCCAACCCTATAAATACATTGGAACAGTATAGTTCGACAAAGGGTATTAAACCAAGTAAACAGACTTCTTAGACGAAACAAATTCAACAAAAAAGCAGCATCTTCTGTCAAATGAGTAATCAAGGAAAGTAAACGACCTCATCATCATCATCATCCTCGGTTGACCTTGAAGAATCAATGCTTTTGCTATCAGCCTGGTCACCTTTCCGATAAGATTTATTGACACCTTCATCTTCAATAGATTGAGAATCCTCCTTTGGAAGCTCTGCAGTTGAAGTTGTAATGACAGCTTTCTTCTTTATTATTTCCTCTCTAAGCCAGTTTGGAACAGCAGCCTAGGAAAAACCAGACAAATAATACAGATGAATCATTACTCTATAGTTTAGGGTTAAGGGTTTACAAACTGAAAGCCCATAGAACAATGTACAAACCTTCTTAGGGCGATCAGAAATCCCATATGCATCAGCAGGGAAAGCTGCTGCAGGATGCAGAGCGGCCCCCGCACCAACACCAAAATGTGCACCAACTGACGGGACAGTGGGATGGAAGCTTGAACTCTGTGCCCTTCCAAAGAGTGATGCAGTATGTTCAGGGGCTGGAGAAGCTCCAACAACAGAAGGATCAACCTGCGGTATGTAAGTGATAACAGGAAAGCTCAATCACAGCATCATTGGGTTTAAGTTAACTTTGAAGTTAAAACTAAAACCTGAGACCCAACTGGAGGCATTGGAGGAAGAGGAGGATATGCAGAACCAGGAGCAGCAGAAGAAGGCCACACATAATTGGAAGGCATTGTTGAAACAGGATCAGCACCCCCCACAGAACCTCCTGAATCAGCACGAACATAATAGGGTTGGGAATGCCGGTCATGCTCATGACTAAAACGAGGTGCAAAATCCAAAGGCTGATCACTAAGATCAGGACCCATCACGTAATGACGCTCTTCCATCACTGCAGCTTTATTGGGTGCTGGCATTAGTTGGGCATGATGATGATGTGAAGAGTTGGCAGGCAAAGGTGAAGAACCATAGAACGCCTCATGTCGATTCCCAGCCTCTTCTTTACCTGAGAATAGAATGGGCATTCAGAAAAGTACATACATGCAAATCAAAGGAAACTATTCTCTGTAACATCTACAACTGGATTTGCAACCACAAGACTTTGGCAACAAAAACATTTCCTGACGTAAGATTGACTCTCAACTCTGTAATATGTTCAGAAACATGATAAATAAGGGGGAAAGACGCTGATTTGGGAAGATGTGTGGGTGGGACAGGAAATTCTGAAGAACAAGTTCCCTAATTTGTTCATTTTAAGCTATGTTGCTCGGACTCATCAAAAATGTCGACGGGTGCATGTCGGATCCTCCAAAAATAGTGTATTTTTTGAAGGATCCGACACGGGTGCGGCAACGTTTATGGAGAGTCCATGCAGCTTAGATTTTAAGTCTTCAAAAGTTATCCACAATCAGAGAAATGAGAGACAGCCAAGGGTGGGACCTAAGGTTTAGAAGACATCTGAATAAATGGGAAATCAACAGAGTGGCTGAGCTATTCAATATTCTGGGAAAATACAAAGAACTAAATTCCAAGGAGGACAATTTATATTGAAAGGCTGACAAGAAAGGAAGATTTACGATGGGTTCAACTTTACCAAAGGTTAGAAAAGATCAAACTCATGTAGTGGTAGTATGCCCTGGAAGATGGTCTGGGAAATCAGGATACCTTTCACGGTAGCATGTTTCACTTGGCTTCTAGCCAAACAGGTTACACTCACCCACGACAATCTAATGAAAAGAAGCTTTTAAATTTGTTCTAGGTGCTCTTTTTGTGAATGTGAGATTGAGACAATAAACCATCTCTTTCTACATTGTATAGAGACTGTGAAGTTGTGGCAGATTTTCTTTAACTTGAGGGGCATTAGGTGGACTACGCGAAGGAGCATCAAAGAAATTTTAGCTTGTTGGAATAGAGAAGAAAATCAGTACAGACACAGGGAGAGATGGAAGATTGTCCCAACATGCATTTGGTGGACTATATGGATGGAAAGGAACAAGAGATGCTTTGAGAATAAGAGCTGCTCACTGCAGAAACTGAAGATTTGTCTGGTCCTTTCCTTTTTTGGTGTAAATATGAATATCCTCAAGAAGAAGAGGGGATGTTCCTAGTATTCTAGATTACTTGTGAGTTGTGATGTAGCAGTAGTTTTCTCTTCCCTGTATTTTGGCTGTAAGTATTGCTGGAATACTTCTGGAGTATTCCTTTGTTCATAATACAAGATAACTTTCTCAAAGAAAAATGCTAGAAGAACCAACCTACTGATTCCTATGAAAAAGGTAGTTCCATCAAGCAAGAGATGTCAAACAGCTTTGAGACAATAAAAAAGAAGTCTCGCTGTGAGCTAAGTTTTTATATCTTGTGCATAAACTGTACAATATAACTAAACAATCATGTATTTTTTCAAAGGAACCTCAATCTTTCGACTAACTATTATTTTAAGCTTATTATTTCCCTTGCATAGCTCATCAGTCTACAATCTTAAGCCACAAAAGCCAACAATTTGTTGAAGGTAAAACAATCTTATATGAGAGAAGAACACTTCAAAAAGAGCCTCTCTGTCAGCAGCATCTAACTTTTACTGCTTCACACTGCGGTTCTCAATTTTTGGTCTTTGCTTGTTCAATAACCTTTCCTCTTTACTTATGTAATTTTCCTTTTCAAAACTGCTTTAATATGCATTACCAGAGTCGAGGGTCTTTGGGAAACAACCTATGTACCTCACAGGGTAGGGGTTAGGCCTACGTACACTCTACCCTCCCCAGACCCCACCTATGGGATTACACTGGGTATGTTGTTGTTGCTTCTTCAATAACTTCATAGATATAAAACTGGCATCTTTTACAGAGCCTTCCATGTCATGAAGGCAGAACAAAACAAATAATTTGAGGAAAAGAAGAATAAATGAATAATTTTCAATTACAATATTTGATATATTAGTCTATAAAAAACACTTATATTGGTATAGCTGTATAGGTAGATAAGCAACACAGTGCTAACCAGTGTTACCAAAGGCACGCTTAAGCCCTGAAGTGAGGCTCAAAACGTGTTGAACGCTTCGTCTCGCTTTATGTGCGCTTCAGTGTCGTCATCAAGGCTCTAAGGCAAACTTTTCCTTGCCAATGAGCCTCTTATGAAGAAGTGAAACTAAATAATTGATATTTCACTTTATCGTAAAAAAATTTCAATTTCTTTGGTCACATATTTGCCATTCATGTTTATAATTATTAGTCTTGGACTAAACATATATATTTATATTCTTTTCTCCCTTTGCGCCTTTTTTCATTAAATTCCACGCTTTATTTGCGCTTTGCGATCAAAGCCCCATGGACCTTAGAGCTTTGCGCTTAAAGCCCCCATAACACTGGTGCTAACCAATATCAAAGACACAGTGCAAATGGATAACAAAAACTTTGAATACGTAAAACCCTCTAAGCAATTGTGTCTTCAAGTGCTCTGTGCTGGGTTTTGTTTTTGCAAGCAGAATTACACTTTGTCATTCTAATTTTCAGTTTTCGTGTGTCCATAATATTTGTACTCCTTCATAAGTGAAATGCTTCCTACAATTTTCACCTACTTTTAGGCTGTGACAGTAATCTCTGCTTAATCACTCAGATAATTGTCAAGCTACTGAGAAAACACTTAATGCAATAAATAAGAACCAAATCTTCAAATAAATTAAATCCTCTCCACCAAATTTTAATTTGATAACTGAAAAATACAAGGACCCCTGGTGCAAGGTTCAAAACTAGGCGGATAATGGGTCCGCCCCTTCGTCACTTAATATCATGCTTATATGTGGCACCATGAGGTGCTAGCCTAACCCACATATCACTCATTCCACTCACTAGACCAAAAAGCTTTGCGGCCAAATCATCCTCCCCTCCGCCAATTTAATCTCAATAGAGAAGACATGGAAGAGGAAAAAATTATTGGACAAAAGGAGACGAAGTTTCTGCCATGTCAGTAATCAAATCTGTTGTTTCACGATTAGCCAGAAGGGCAGAAAACTGAACAGACACACATTCAAGGAATGTGCAATCAATCAGGATTAATTGACAAGAACAAGCAGATCACTGAATTCCATTTTGCCTACTCTAGGCTGAATAGAATAAAGCAGATTGCGTAAAAGTTTCTCTTTTTCATTTTTGATAAGGTCATTGCCTATAAGTTTATCCAATAGCTTGATTAACATCAATCCAAGTGGACTTCAAAACAGTATCTAATTTTCAACTGTTCCTCTTTTTTGTAATCCTTGGGAAAAAGTTACCATAAACAAAAGTATTCCTGAAAAACAGAACACAAAGTTGGCAGGATGGACAGCGGAAAGAACATGTCAGCACGATGGAACCAATATTCCATGAAATCAAAATACAGTAGCATCAAATTATCTGAAGTGAATTCCGTCATACAGAGGCTTTAAAAAGGAAAAGGATCCAACAAGGATGAAATTCTACTTAGGTCTCAAGGGGCTTCAGTAAACACAGCTTGCCAAAACAAGTAACTAGAAACCACAAGCAGGACAAAATTATATAGACGTGGTAACTTCAGATGCAATAATTGATATATTAATTAAATTTTTTACCTGCAATAGAAGAATAACTAGAAGGTACCTCCTGCTGATGGACTAATGGACTTATGGATGAGTTTCCTTGCTGAGGGAATGAAGCAACTGAATCTCCGGTGAAATTTCCATCTCTTGCAGTATAAGGTAGGACATAAGGAGATTGCCCAGGGCTGAAGAATGAGGGTTCCTGCGAATGGCCAAACGATGGCTTCTGAGGAGGTGCCACAGGAGTTATGGAGTGATGATTACTTGACGGCAGAACTGGTGGTTGTTGCATGTCTTGGAGATGTTGATCAGCAGATTGAGTATATTGTTCATAGTAATGACTCTGTTGTTCTGGCCTGCTATCATGCGTAAATTGCGAGTTCTGGTGCTGATGGTCATTAGCAGCCTTGTCAGCAGCCCATGCTCGGGCCTTTGCAGCCCAATCTTCATTGCTAGGTGCTACTAGTTAATAGTAGATTTAACCTTTAGGTAACAGAAGTGGGGGGGGGGGGGGGGGGGGGGGATGCAAAGAGCATACGATCTGTATATTAATAACCAACGGCAGGAGGAGTCCTCCATGATGGAAAAACTAGAAGGTTATATAATATGCAAGTGTATATCACATAGAAACTACATACTGCTTCTACAGAGTCTGAAATTTAGCCAGGGCTAAAGAGAAATAAAAGCCCAAAAAAGAAGTACAGGAAGGATCTGATAGAGGGATGTAATACCGGAGTTCTAATTTGAAAGGCCGCCCCTTAAATTCTACTAGAGTTATAGACCTCTTCTCTTAAACAATTAAATAGGTTTCATATTTGAGCTTCTAAAACCTAATGTGATTTTTTAAATAAGAATTTGACCTTGTTAAGTGATTAATACCTTCTTTAGCAAACCTCCTCCAATCAACAGCTAGGATTTTTATCTTTTTGACTCAAGAAAAGCAGCATTGTTCAGTTCCACAGACACTTGTGGAGACCATTGCAGAGCTAAATAAAACTTGGAGTATGTAAAATGATGACACTCCTAAATAATCCAGAATTCTAACAAACAACACAAGTCCAATTATTTTCTGGTAACATTTAAGCATGTCTGACTTGCCACAAAAAGAACACGAAGCAGTAAAGAAAAGTTAAACATCAACAAATTTTAGGAACTGGCCTCGACTCTTGAGAAATAGTACAAGTAAAATAGAAGACACAGCTTGCATCAGCTTCAAAACAATTTTCAACCATAAATGGGTTTCAGGAAACTTGCAGATGCATCCCAGCATATTGAATTGCTAAACAAGCATAGACTCCAATCAATACTATATTTCCAAACCTGAGTTTCCCCAATTTTGCTGTTGACCCCAGTTCATACTGCCCCAGTCCTGCAAGCACATGAGTCTTACATTCATTAACCATATATGTTAGAACAAATCTATCAGCAGAATAGGAAGCAGTATAACACAGCAATAACAACTGCTACTACAAATCAATCCCAAATTTTCTTCTAGGCTATATATCAATCCTCAATATCCATTTAGCACAATATTGGACTCATTCTAATATGTCTAACAGAGACTGTCCCTGTTTTTTATTATGCAGAACTCTCCAAACAAAATAGGAAGATTCATTACAATAATTATGAGCAGATTTCATTAATGGAATCAAGAAGGTGCAGACAGTACAAAAGATAAACAGTATAATAGAGTCATTTCCATTACTGAGAAAGCTAGGAAGCTGACAAAGTCGAAAATTTAATAGGGGAATTTACAGGAGCTAAGTTGTGCCAACCATATAACGATAGGAGAATCTAGCCTTGAGAGATTGGTTAATAAATGATATCCTACCAAGATACGTGTGGTTCCTTTTTGTCCAAACACACCAAAAAATCATGATGGTATCATCTTCTAGATACTAACATAGCTTTATCAACTTTCCACAAACTTCGGCATTCATAGGCATTCTTGATGCCAACTATTGACCCACCTGAGTCTGGAAATGTAAAGAAACATATTCCAAATATCTACAGCAATTGGACAGCGGAGAAGAGGCATTTGTTGGTTTCTGAATGCTGGAGACGCATGAAACATCTATTTACAATAGTCCTATAAAGCTCTCCAGCTAAAGGAAATAACCTTTGTACATAACTTAGTTTTCCAGATTAGTTTCCAAAGCCTGCTTTCTATAATTCATTTTGACAGCATATGGAAGTAACCTGCTTTCACACTGTATAAACCCTCCTTTGTGTAACCCCACTTCATGTTCTCAACTGCATCATCACTTATTCTGCAAGCTCCCCAATATTGTAAGTACATTCAATAGTTCTTCAAGCCAACCCGAAGGGTAATTAATCTATTATATTTGAATTGTTATTATTAAATAATCCTTAATTTTTGATTTATAACCTTTTCATAAAAGATCTTCATGTTTACACGTAAGAGATCTTAAAAGGTCAATTTCTTTAATTCCTTAGTAAGTGGCCAAGAGATTGATTTTCTCATAAAACTTTCTCTAAAAAGAACAAAAGTATCAATAGTCAATTGAATTCCCACCTGATGAGTCTTTGACTTTCTTTTACTTAACATTAAGGTTTTTAAATAAAACTTTTTAAAAAAAAACTTCAATTTAGTCAAAATCGAAAGCGAAATGCTCCACAAGGAACTATTTTTTAAAAACTTGTTTTATGTGTCTCCTTGTTATCGTTATCGTCGGCAGAGACCGATGAAAGGTTAAAGTCTAAATGTGGTTTCTTTTTAGGCTAAACTCTCCTCTCTTTCACACCTTCCGTTTTTTTGTTTCATCCATTCACTTCATATTAAATTAAATAAGAATTAATTAGAGCTAAATATTAAGTATTTTGATTTAAAAGTTTTGACACATCCATTCATTAGAAAAAGTCAATTACTAGCATTTAACTAGAGTTTATGCACCAAATGATAGAGTGGAGAGGAATAGGGCATTCGTCTAGTCTTCTATGAACTCAATTCTTAATACACTTGTCCATTGAATCAGCCATTTTAGATGGAAACCGTGCCGCTACACTTACCCCCGTATAACGTTACTGGTCGTTTTTCTCCTCTCTCTCATACTAGTAACCCAAAAATATTCAACTTTTCACTAGTTTTCCAAACTATCAGCACTAGCACACTGGTTTCTAGACAATAGTCGTAGCAACTGGAATCATTAGTCAAAGCTAATACATAAATCCACAAACCAAAATAAAAGGACAGATAGTTGAAGGATTAAGTAAAGCAAATGTTTTTTGCATGAGTTTGTATTATCTCATACATAACTCTTTCTAGACTACTAGATAAATAAAATACTAGAACAATAATTAAGGTTGGTTGTAAACTGTAATGAATACTTTACTAATCTAGCTCCAATAACTGCATAAACAATTAAATTATGCCTCATTTAGTTTTCATATCATATAACCATTTTCAAAATGCACCATTCCACCTATTACAACAATGATATTTCAAATTTTATGCCCTGACAGTAAATGCTTACACAATCCCAACTTGAAGTCATACACAAAGGGACCTTTAGGAAGCAGGGTAAGCAAAATAAAAAGGTGCAAATTCTTTTAAGAAAAAGGGGATTAAAATGAAACACAGTATATCACCTGATTTCCATGAGGAGAAGATTGGGGAATATGAGGCCGCGGGGGAAGAGGAGGTGGATACTGGGCCTGTTGTTGTAAATGATGGTGTGGATAAGCTCCCTGAGGAGGTCCAGGAAACGGAGGAGGAGGGGGAGGGGGAGGACCCCACTGTTGCAGCTGAGGAGGAGGAGGAGGAGGAGGAGGGGGAGATTGCTGAGGGGTTGGGTGGTATTGGAATTGGTTCGAGTACCATGAACCCGGTGCCGGAACCGGTGGTCGTTGAGAATGCGGGAGCTGATAGTGAGGATCCGCCATGGACGGTGGTGGTAACGGTGGTGGTGGTGGTGGTGGTCGATTGTACGGATGCTGATGTTGGAAGTCCATACCTTTTTAGGGTTTTGACAGTTGGGTTGAGGGTTTAAGACGCCGATTGTTGTTCAGGTGGCCGGCCGAGGAAGTTAACGGCGGTGGATAAAGAGAAAACAGAAGTACTTGGTGGAGAGGGGAGAAGCAGAAATGGTGGTTTTAGGTTGAAGAATAAGGTGGGGGTGGCAAACTGTTATGCAAGCCTACAGAGGGAGACCAGAGACTGCACTCTATTTCTCTTGCAATATTGGTTCTTTCTATTTTAGAGCGACGTTTTATGTGACATAATATATGTAGAATGTTAAATAAGATGTTGCGTATATGTGAACGTCATATAAAATATCAAGTCAAGAATGATTCATGAGTCGATTTAATCAATTTTATACGATTTAAGTAATTATTTGTGTGCATTTTAAATTGGAAGGCATAGGCGTAAGATAAGGCTAAGTTTAAAAAAATGTTGTATTAAGCGTAATGCATAAATATGTCATCTAACTTGGTTTGAGCTCATATTGTTGTCCTCCAATTTTTGGTGTGCACAAGTAGACACTTAAATTTCTATAGAGTTGAACAAATAGACACACGCATCCTACATGGCAATATGAGTCATACGTGGTACCCTGCATATATTACGCAACATATAAAAGACTCATGCATCTGCTTGTTCAATTTTATGCAAGTTTAAGTATGTATTTGTGCACACTCATGATTGGAGGACATAAATGTGAAATTAGGTCAAATTAAATGAATATATTATGTCATTAGATTACGAGTCGGATTGTCGTGGAGTGCTAAGTAGTCATTCATCCTAGAACAGAAATTCTGAGTTCGAATTGTGTTCGGTACAGAATGCATTTGTTAGAGAGTGCTTAAGCGTTTTATCTCCAATTTGGGATAAATTCGAATTTAGTCAGACTTCAATATGTATATCATGCACCGAATGAAAAATCGAACTCAATCTGGAACTTTTCATTCGGATTTAATTAGGGTTCAATGTGGTACTGTTAAGGTTTTACTCTGGTTTCTTATCTTATTTGAAGTTTATTTTTTTCTAAAAGAAAAGACAAAACTGTCACGACCGGAATCTAGGCCCCAGACGAGACCGGCGTCGTTGACCTTTCAGGGATCGCAAACAAGCCTACTCACGTCATTCTTACTTTACATAGGTTAATTTTAGCGAAAAATTTGAAAAAAAATAAAATTTGATTCTTTAAACATACTTGCTAAATATTCTTAATATTTCATAATCGTTCATCATCAACCATCTAACATTTAAGTGATAAGTAATTGAAAGAAATAATTCATTAAGTATTATTTGTATAACGGCCAAAACAACACCAATTCAAAGTCTAAACTAAAACAGGAAAGAAACGCTAGTGGAGCATGCTCCACTAGCTCAACTCTAAAACTACGCTAGAATGTAAAACAATAGCATCCTCGAAAGCATGAGGACCTACAACTCCGGATGAATGCTGACGTTAGGATAGCTACAACAACGAACCTGTAGCTCTACCGTCCACCTATGTCTGCACCTAAAAGTAGATGTTTGTATGAGATTAGTACACACTTGTACTAAGTATAGGTATATGCAAGCACACACCAGGGACATACATGAGAAAGAATAGCTCTTTCCTAAAAACATGATTTTTGAAAGTCAAGTCAGTGGACTTGCCGAATTGAGATTGGGAAAGTTATGCCATAAGAGTGACATGCATCATTATAATTATCAAATTGCACACAACACCTAACATCTGCATATAACACATAACATATAACACATAGCTTCTTTCATATTGTTCATTCGTAAGCCATGAGACCTTGTTATCATGGACTTGACCTTAAGACTTTCCAAAATGAGGGCTCAACATATGGGACCTCAACTAGGGAGCCTTCTTTAGTAAACACAAAGTCTGTTTCATTCATTCATACGTGTTTCATTCCAGTTCATTCATAAGTAGTGTGAACACTAACTATACCTAGGATGTAGTTTAAGACGTTCATCGAGTTTGCTGTGCAATGATCAGGAATAACATAATGTCATTACCTGAATCTAGCTCACCTCTTGATTATCCTATCCTAACATCTTCGATATCATTTATCTCTTTATATGATTCGTTTGAGGCTAGCCTCATTCATTAATTGGGAACTTTAACTTTAACCGACATAGATCATGTGAGCATCATGAAATTCAGTGTCTCCTCCACACCGAGAAGAGGTGGAATCACCGACCAAAGTAACTCAATAACATGCTAGCGTTATATGGGAATTAAACCCCGCCAGATTCCTATATTGGCAGTATAGGTTCAAAGACTAGGAGATGTATAGAGACCCATACCCGGCAAGCCGGACAGTCTCATCTCATGAGAGTTACGTGAACCTTCGCTCTTTCCGAAAGAAGGTATCACCGCTCATAGCTAGCCTATCGGTGCTCGATATAAAGTTTCATTACATTCAACTCATACATCATAGAAGTTGGCTTCTAGTACGAGGACATCATAGCTCAATAAATGATTTCTCATCTCATCATTAGTATAAAGTGTTTTAAACTCAATTTTTTCATTGAGTGTTCATAGCGACTGGTCTCTTCATTATCTTACACTCTCATTGGTGAGTACGTATCGGTAACATTTACTTAGTCTCATTTGAGATTGCTCTCATCATATACATTAGCCTCATATCATGATTGTCACCACATTCTTCATTATTAACACCTTTATTTTTCATAGTTATTTACCTCTTATTACGTGAATGTTCATTTCTTCATTTCATTACGTATATCTTAGGTTCACTTATTTTTGAACGTATGTTAGACTTATGTGTCTATACATACAAGTCATGGGGCTTCATTTATAGTTCGCTGAGTGATTCTTATTTTCCTAAGATTATGCATTACAAGACTTATGTATCTTGTATATATGCCAAGATCTTGATTTTTGATCTAAGTAGATGGCATTATTCTTGAATATTTTACACACGTATGACTTATGTATCAATATGGAGGTTTGGGCACGGAACCTAAATCTTCAATTACTTGGATATCATTTATATTTTTCATTGATTTTATTTCTAATATTCATAACATTAGAATTCTAAATTAAATCTAAACATTTACATGAAGTAATTAATTTCTATTTTTAATTAGAATTCTAAATTAAATCTCAATATTTACATGAAATAATTAATTTTCTATTTTAATTAGAATTCTAAATTAAATCTCCATATTTACATGAAAGAGTTGATTTTCTATTTTAATTAGAATTCTAATTTAAATCTCAATATTTACATGAAGGGATACATTTTCTATTTTAATTTTACTATTAATTAACCGAAGGGTTGGGGTTCGAGCCTTCACAGCCTCTCAACTTTTTAATTTAATTAAATTCACTACAATGTGGAGGTTGTGGGTTCGAACTCCCACAACCTCCTTATTTTTGTTTCAATTTCGCTGAGGGGGATGTGAGGTGGTGGGTTCGAACCCCCACAGCCCCTCTATTATTATCATTATTTTTTTTAAAACCCTTTCCTTCGCGCGTACTGGGAGGTCGTGGGTTCAAATCGCACGCCTCAACCCACGACCTCCCCTTTAATTTTTCTTTTCTTTTGGCGAGGGCAAGAGTTGGTCGCGAGTTCGAACCCCCAACCCCCATTTATTTTTCTCTTCTTTCCTTGCGAAATCAGGGGCTGGTCGCAATTTCGATCCCCCAGCCCAGCCCCCCCTTTTTTTTTTCTTATTTCTGTGTCTCGCTACAACAGCAGCTAAGAGGTTCAATTCCCCTTAGCCCCTTACGTTTTTGGTTTAATTTTTTTCAGTTTCTTTCACAGGTGAGTTCTTGGGTTCGATTCCCATTGACCTCACTTAATTTATTTTATTTTAAAAACTCAGAATTTGACACTTTTGAAGGGTACAAAAATCTAGAAATTTTTAACCTTCTCCAACCATTTTTAGGTGCATTTTTTCATAAGTTTAAATAGTTATAAGATGGTTATTCAATTCATTATACTTCATCATAATGAACATCACATTGTACACCCATTACATACATAAAATACACAACTTATACACCCCAAAATAGTGACTAAAATACTGCCCTATACATGCCTATACATCAACTTTTCCGGTCATATTTTGATGATCATTATCGTGATTTTTCGCACATAAACACATTCGTATTTAATTTAAACACATCATTCATGCAAAAATCTAGCAGCACAACATACCCATCCTACAAATTCGTTAGGGAGCTAAGGATAAGGACATACGAAGGGGAACAACCTTAGTTTTAAGAGTGTAAGAAACGTTCGAAAGAAAGTACTCTTGGAGAAAGAATTCCATAAGAGAAACCCATACCTTTATTGATGTTCAAACGAAGAATTTGTTGCCCAAAACTCTCTCAAAAAATCAGTCCAAGTTACCTCAACGAACAACTTCTCTTCGCCTAAATATTTTTGGTTGCTTTGTTTTTCTTAAAATTTCATGTGAGTTCTTCAAGTGTGAAGAACTCTTGATGTATTCTCTGGTTTTTGTTGTGCTTGGCAGAACAATGTGAGAGAGATGGAGAACGTGAGAGAGAGTTAAGAAGCGTGTGAGAGAGAGAGAGCTATTAGGATTAGGAGACTAAATTCAAGACTTAGTCAAATAGAATTTAAATTAAGTTAATACAAATCTCATTTATTTTAATTAATACGCGAAAGAACCATTATGCCCTTAAAATTTCAGATTTTTAATTAATAATTAAATCACCTTAAATACCTATTTATTCGATTTATTTTTCCCTTTTTTTTAAATCGTTACAAAAATATTATCATAAATGTTTTTACTATTCATGAAAATAAAATATTTTTTCTTCCATCTTTAGTTGATTATTTCCGTTGAGGAAAAGTTTGGAAACCTATAAATTGAAGATCGCTATTCTCATAACATAAAAAAGTAGTATCCACAATGTAAGCATTTAAGAGCTTTATATATGGGGAGATTTTCGCTCTACAATTTTAATGATTTCTTTATTAATTTTTTGATATGTAAGCCAACTGACCAAATTTCTTATAATAGTATTCTGATTTTTAGTATAAGTTTTTGTCGTCTAATTATTCAATGTCTTCATTTGCAATTGCAAGTTTGCGCATGAACTCCTCAACCAATTTCGAATTTAACAAATGGTAGCAAAGAACATGGTCTAATGATCCAAAACAAGATTAAAGACATGCTCAAGGTGTTTCAAATCAATTTGCAATCAACGTGATGATTGTGAAGATTTTTGTGTCACTACATGTGGAGAAAAATTTCAAATATGTTTTTCAACATATCCTACTGCTCTATCCTTTAAAACAAAATCAATTTTCAACTCATGCTTGCTTTAAAGTATGTGCTTCATAAGGGTGGGCATAAACACCAAAAAACTGAACACCAAATCGAATTGATTTTTTTCAAAATTTTGGTTTCGGTATTTCGATTTTTCGTTCGGTATTCGATTTACTTTTTTATATTTTTGGTATTTCGATTCGGTTTTTGATACGTAATATTTTGGTATTCAGTATTTCGGTTCAAACCGAAATATTATACTATAATTTATATTATATTAATTAATAATTATTAATGTTAAATAATCTTTTAAAAAAAGAAAAAAGTATGTGAAACCCTATGTAATGTCCCTATTTCTCTTCCTCTCGGAGGCAACACCTCTTCCTATTCTAGTCTTCTTCCTCTTTCAGGCGGCAGCAGCAGCAGCCGCCCGCCAGGCGCCAGCAGCAGCAGTCGCCAGATGTCTATTTTTGATGTATTGTCTATTTTTACTTTTTAACCCATTAAGTTAAAAAATCAAACAAAAAAATTATGAAGTTTAAAATTTTAAAAAGCCCACTAAGCAGGCCCATTAAAAAATCGAAATAAAAAAACCGAACCGAATTAATAAAAATCGAACCAAAATAATAAAAATCGAATCGAACTGAAATATTTCGATTTGGTATTCGGTACACATTTTACAAGAATCGAAAATCAAAAAAATCGGAAAAAAACTCGAAATCGAACCGAAATACCGAATGCCCACCTCTAGTGCTTCAAGTTTTAACCCATACAAACTTTTGTTAGGGCTCCACTTTTAACGCATGCATTTTACTTTTAACGCATGAGTCCCCCACTTTTAACTTGCACATCCTATTTTTAAAGCATGAGTTCCACTTTCAATTCATGCATATTACTTTTAACGCATGAGGTCTACTTTCAAACCTGCTCATAACTTTTAACACAAGACTCTAAATTTTAACTCATATCAATTTTCAAATCAAGGTAAACAACAGTGATATATGAAGATTGTATGAAGAAAGAGAATCCAAACAAAATGAGATATTTGTGAGGGATTTACCTTGATTTTCTTACCTTATTTTAAATTTATTTTTGGGAAAAGGACAAATATATCCCCGAACTATCGTAAATGGTATGCAAATACCCTTCGTCATACTTTAGGGACATTGGTGCCCCTACCATCCAAAAACTAGAACAAATATGCCCATTACACTAATGGACATACACGTGTCATAATCTTATCCATCGACCCGACATCGGATCGATGGATAAGATTGTGCCACGTGTTCTTGTTTAATCTTCCTTTAGAGTGAAGGGCATATACACTCTAGTTTTTTGACGGCAGGGGCACCAATGTCCCTTAAGTATGACGAATGGTATCTGCATACCATTTACGATAGTTTGGGGATATAAATGTCCCTTTTTCCTTCATTTTTTCTTAAAATAAAAGATAAAACATTACCATAGATATTTTTACTTTTCATGAAAAGAAAATATATTTTTCTTCCATATTTAGTTTATTCTTTCCTTAGAAAAAAGTTTGGAGATCTATAAATTGAAGAGTCATATTCTCATAGCATAACACAGTAGTATCTACAATGTAGACGTTTAGGAGTTTTTATTTATGGGGAGATTTTCTCTTCACAATTTTAATTATTTTTTAATTAGTTTTTGATATGTAAGCCAGTTAGCTAAATTTCGTAATATTATTTTGATTTTTAGTTTAAGTTTTTATCATCTAATTTATCAACGTCTTGATTTGCAATTGTAAGCTTCCGCATAAACGCCTCAATCACTTTCAAACCCAATAAATATCGGACATCGAATGTGAAACAAAAAATAGATAAAAAATTATGGGTCTTATTATAGTGATATATTTTAGGTGATTTTAAGTTAGGATAATTTTAAAATAATTCCAAAATGTTTGGATGATTAATAAATTTTATGAATATTTGAAATAACAATTCAAAATGTTTTCCAGGATAAAAACCATGAAGGTTAGTGATTAGTAATTTTATTAAGTATAAGTATAAGTGAAAAAAGGATATAAGATATTTTAAAAAAAAAAAGTTATTTAGCCTTGGATGATTTTGGGGGCTTTGGATTAAAATTTGGGCAAATTTTATATATACAAAGAAAAAATTGATAATTGTAGGCTATAGCAAACTATTCAAAATTGCGTTCCATAGCAAATTAAAAGTTTGCTACGGGTGACTTTTTGTGTATAACAATTAACAAATATCTTCCTTTTATACAATTCAATTTATAAAAAAAAAATAAAAATAGACGGCAGATAAATAAGGAAAAGATCCCATAATTCACGTGAACTCAATTTAGTGTCATTCTCTCTTTTTCTCCTTCACTCGTAATAGCTTCATTATAGACAATTCAAAAAATTGATCAAGCTATTGAAGTAGATAAATTATACACTTAAACACACAATTGTATAATGAGGCAGTATAAGATATGAATATAAAGCAGATATTAAGATATTATACATTTATACAAGAACAATTGTATAAGCACATAAATAGATACAAGAATTTATTATACATTTATACAAATAGTATTGTATAAGGCATGAATCAACGAAACACAATAACATATACTAATATAAATTATAAATTTATACAACTACAATTGTATAAGCACATAAATAGATACAAGAATTTATTATACATTTTATACAAACAATATTATATAAGGCATGAATCAACAGAAACACAAAAACATATACTAATATAGATTATACATTTATACAATTACAATTGTATAAGACATGATTCAACACAAAAACAAAATATATAATATAAAATCTAAACATATAGATGAACAGTGATTATATAGATACCTTATGATGATCGATTGACCCAGAACCAACAACTTCATTTTTATCATTATGAACGCTATAAACATCAGCTTTATGTTTCCTTTTCTTACTTGACCCAGTAACAACATCGACATGATTCTTCACACCTCCATCAACAAATATACTTGGGTCATTATTGAATTTGGATCTAATCTCTTGAATGGTAGTAGATTTTAGACTATGAACCTGAAATCTCCCCAAATTCCCGAGTTAGACCCAATGAAAATGATGGGTGTTCAACATCAATTTCAACATGCAATGGTATACCTCTTGTGAATCTTTTCGATGGAGATTGGCATCCATTGATTGAACCAAAATTATGAAGGAATTAACAAGTGAAGTGAAAAGATAGTTTTAAGAAATTCAAAAAAATGAACAAAAATTGATAATGTGAGATGAGTTTTAGGTAGTACCTTGAAATTTTTGAAAAAGTTTGAAAAAACACAATGACGTGTGTGATAGAAGAAGCCGATAGTTTGAAATTACAATTATGGAGAAAATTGAAGGAAGAAAAAGAATTGTATAAAAAGAGCAGAAAGAGGGGAAAAGAGGATTTTGTTTTGGGGAAATTTTTCTATACAAAATGGTGGGACCTGGTATAGCGAACTTACAGAGAGTTTGTCATTTAAAGAAAATAACCGAAAAGGGGGTTTATTTGATTTAATTACCTTTCTTAGTTTGCCATTTTCCACAATTTTCCCTTAAAATTTAGAGGTAAGATCAGTGTGTATTTTTGAATTTTTCCGTTTTCTAGTTAGTACTAAATTGCACTTTATTAATATTTTGTTAATGTTAACGAGGTATTATTGTTTGTCCAATAAATAATAATTATTCATTATTTACTTGATATGTATTATATTTTAAAAAATAATAAATAATAAAGATAATTATAATTATATTACTTTTTAAATATATTAAATATAATGCTTCGAAAAATATATTAAATATTAAAAATATTTAAAGTCAAGGTAATATAGACATAAAAGCATAATAATAAAATTCTTTTTTTTTATACTAATAGAAAGTAAAGAGTAACAAGAGATGAAATTAAAGTTTTGACTGGACATGAGATATGAAATTTTGGTGTTGTATATTTTTTTATAAATATTAAAATTTCATAAGTTTTAAAACTATCAAAATAGTCCGAATTGTTTATTCAATATTATCAAATAAATAAAAAATCATAAAATCGTATAATAAATTATTGCAAAATTATTTGTTCTCCACTTAAGTAATTGTTTCATCAATATGTTTGAGTAACAATGGAACACCTTTCACGGACTCTTCAAGATTTTGTTACTCAACAATCGTGAAGTGTGAGTTAAAGTGACTATACGTTGGTGAGAATAATAAATTTTATGTCGGTGAAATAATATATTTTAAAAGGCAATGATATAATTATAAAATTTATTTACATGTGAGTGTTTAGTAGATATAAATGTGAGATTGTTTTAACAAAATATAAACTCTTGGATCAATTTTTATATTAAAATAACTCAAATCATGATATGATATTTTCATATGATTTCATATCATGATTTTTGAAGAATATAATATTATATCTCATGATATAAAATCAACGTAAAATTATATAGTCAAACGCCGATTTAATCACATGATACCATAGTATCACGTGGCCAAACACCAACGTAAAGAGAGTGTATTGGGTGCGTAGACAAAGAGAGAATAAAAGATATTAAGAAGTTTGATTAAATTTAAGTTATTTTTTTAATTCATTTTGACAATATAATTAAGTCAGGCTTTTAATTTTAAGTAATAAAAACAAAAATTTTGGATTAGTGTTTGATGGTTCATCGTGTTTCATTCTCTGCCGTCGATGGTGTTTTCCTCCGCCACATCGACGGTGGAGAACGGAAAATCTCACGCCGTGACAAAAGATTTGCACTCACTGCCACACGGCTCTGGTTATAAATGATGGGCCACGTCTCCATTTTTCTTGCACCCATTAATACCCACACAATTTCTCACTATTTACAGCTAACTTAGCATCACAAAACCACAAAAAGATGGTCTTTTTCGTCATTTCATCACTGATATGCTAAATATCTACTCTTCTCAATTTGAAATTCCAACTCTGTTTTCCTCCTTCACTCATTTGAATAGTAATCGGAGATGGCGGTAGTAGTCGGAAACATAGCACTATTGCTTGACGGAACTCACGTGACTACTCCACGTGCTGTAGTGTTACCAGATCGGAAAACGAGGGATGTTCTGTTGAATTTTTTTGTGAAGAAAGACCCATGTCAGAATCAGAGCATGTATATTTCTAGTGGGTTTGAAAATGAAAGAGAAAGAGTTAATCCGAAAGTGGGTTTTCGGGGTAAAGCGAATTCGAAAGTGGGTGCGGTTGATTATGAGAATTCAAGTGATGATGAGAATGGAAATGGTGTTGAAGATGAAGGAGAAGGTGGAGAAGGAGGAGGAGAAGAGTTCGATTGGGAGAAAGAAATGAAGAGGAGAGTTAAGGAGCTAGAGGAAATGAAGGAATTGGAGAAAAAAGCTGAGGAATTGCAGAATCGTGTTGATGAGGAGTATGGTGAAGAAGATGAAATCAGTGAAGAAACTGAGGAGGAGAAACGTGAAAGAGTTCGAAGGGAGCTCGAAAAGGTGATGCCTTTATCGTTGCCTGTATTATTATTGATGTTATAACAATCCATGCCTTATTTATTTGTAATGATAGTGTTTGGGCTAGTTTGTGCACACCACCAATCATAGGTTTCGTATCTCCTACTTCTCGCCCATCTAGACGAGAAGATGAACCAAAGGAACTTGAAAGTTGCACCATACTATGCTTTACATCTTCGCAGTATAATTACTTGTTTTACGTATTAGCTCTTGGAGATAAAAAGCTGATGCACCTAGCTCTGAACATGGCCTTTTCCGGTGTACACTTTCATCTATGTTTAACTAACTGCTGTTATAGCATCACTTTCGAAACTGTACTCGGGTTCAAATTTTGGATTTGGTGACTGTTAAGTACTCCTTTTGTTCCAAAATTAGTGTTACTTTAGCTCATTTCATGTCCATTAAGAAATATAATATAATAAACAGAAGGTATAGTTTACTAAGTTAACCCAATTTATTAGATATTTCTTGATAATTGAGGACTATTAGTGAGTAGTTCTTTACTACAAGGGTATAGTTGGAAAAACATACTATTTTTTATGTTGAATTCCTAAGGTGAGATGTATTGAAAAATGTTTGTGCTAAAGTGACGCTTATTCTAGGATGGATGGAGTAGTAATTTCAGTTTGAATCGTGGTAGCCACTAGTTGGTGAGCAAATGAAAGGAAACTATCGTGGGTAATTTCCTATTTTCCACTAGTTGGAAATGGTTTTCTTATTTGAATAATATGAGTATTTGCAAGCAAGACACTCTCGAACAGCTGTAGTGATGGTAGAAATATGCTGCAAAATATCCTTAAAACTGTTATTGCATTTATTTCTTTTGCATGCCTACATAGGTGGTTTGGTAGAGTGTAAAACTGTAAATAGAATGTATTAGTAATGTTTGCATTAATTAAACATAGATGATTTCTTATGCATTGTTTGGTTTGGTGTATTTTATATTTTTTTTAGTTTCCCACCCTGTGTCTGGAGCCCATGTTGGAGCTCCGTCTAAATCCGAATCGCGCTCTGCAGGGGTACATTCGGGGGTGACACTCCCAAAAGGTTTTCTCCATATCGAGGGACCTCTGATTAAGGATGAAACACTCCACCAATGCACCACAACCCATGTTGGTGGTTTGGTGAATTATTAATAGCATACATTGTATAAAATATTTACTACAAAGATACCCTTCACAATTATGGTTGAAAAGATTAAGATGTAAAAAAGATTTTAATGGGCAAAATAAGGTCTTTAACCATGCTAGTGCATGCACTAAAAACCCTACATTGCAAATACCTAGAAATTCATGGTATTAGTAATATACACCTTTGTACACAATAGAGTGGAAAACTAATGCAAGCATTAGTTATACATAACATGAAAAAATGTAACAAACAAGGTATCACTAATACACAGACTTAATGCATGCATTATTTTTGCTAATACGCTTTACCAAACAACTTGCTTTATGTGATGAAGCTTTATTGTGATGAGTTAGTAAGGGTGAAAATGTTTTCCAAATTACTTGGCTAAAAATTGGTCTGATGAAAAATTTCAGATCCTTTAGTCTCAAAATCATCGTTTTAACTCTAGTTTGAAATTTAGGTGGCACAGGAACAATCGGAACGCAGAAAAACTGCTCAATTAATGTTCGATTTGGGCCAGAAGGCTTATGGGAAGGGCATGTATGGACGTGCAATAGAGTTCCTTGAAGGTGCTCTTACTATCATTCCGAGACCAACCTTGTTTGGTGGAGAGGTTAGTGGCAAGCTATGTCCTGAGTAACCACACACAAAATGTGCTAATTTTTTTTTTAAGACTATTAGCATTTGCAAATTGAACTTTCAGATACAAATATGGCTTGCTATGGCTTATGAAGCTAATAACCGCCATTCAGACTGCATTGATTTGTATAAGCAACTAGAAAGGAAACATCCCAGCATCAGCATTCGACGTCAAGCTGCAGAGCTTCGTTATATATTGCAAGCACCTAAGTTGAAGATATCTCAAGAAGAAATGGTTACTATACCGCTTATTGGTTCTAGCTATGATAGGTAAGTCCCATTCATCTAATATTATATTGTGTATGTTAGCTAAATAAAACAGTACCAATTACTTGCTTCTATGCAGTGGGCATGACATGCAAGTACCTGGGGCAATCAATATGTTACGTTTGTGATTCGTCGTTTTAATACGATAATGACTTGAGCATAAAGTTACTAGCTGGCATCAATATAATTGTAACAGTAATCTAATTAAAGTTCTTTACCCAAGAGTGTACTTAAGTGGTAAATGAAGTGGGTGTGAACTTTAAAAACCATGGTTCAACTTCCAGCAGAGACGAAAAAATCTAGGTAATTTCGTCTGATCTGCTGAAGCCTTGATAAGCATTGGGCGAAGTTACCTTATACTTGTATGTAATGGTTGGAGGTAGTACAGGTATGTGGTGAAATAGTCAAGCAAATTGACTACTACACCACTGTTATTTGTGTGCTACTTTTAGCATCCATGGATTATTGGAAAATTTGTAGTATATGCCGCCATGATATCTATTGGTTATAGCATAGATGTAGCAGGAAAGTTGAATAATTGAAATTATCTTTTGCTTTTGGGTAAGTAAAATAAATTATATTTACCAATTGGAATATTACAACACAGAGTCAAAAAGCACTTCAAACTAATTGAAGCTGAGCAAAATGGCTCCAACATCAGTTGTAAGCTACTCTTCCAATGGTCCATGCGCTCCTCTATCTATAGTACATCAACAACCTATGTTGCTCAGACTCTTCAAAAATATTGCCGCCCCCATGTCGGATCCTCCAAAAATGCACTAGTTTTGGAGGATCTGACTTGTACCTCTAAAAAGTTTTGAAGAGTTTGAGCAATATAGTTCAACAACAGCATACCTGATAAAATCCGACAGGTGGGTAGAGTGTACATGCCTTTTCCCTACCTTGTGGAGGTAGAGAGACCGTACCGGAAAGACCCTCGACTCAAGCAATGCATGTCAAAGTAGTTTGATTTTTTTCCCTTCCAAATGTAAAGAAGGCATAGCAAATAATAGGGAAAGCCTTATGTTGCATTTAACAACAGAAAAGTATTGTGATAACACAAAAACAATAGGTAGAACCAGAAATCGGAGGAAAAGAAACTACGAGAATACTGCTAAACTATCGTATCGTCCATATAGTAGATTCTGCTAGGATAGAAGTTCAAGCTTTTGATCTTCTTAGCTAGTTTAGCCTTCAAGGTTCCCCTAAAGATAACTTCTTGGATAATCATCCTGACTATTGCGCCACAGTCCTCTGCTTTCCCTGGAAGATTCTCATATTCCTCTCTGCCAAACATACTATAATGAACAAGCCGTTGCCATTCTATACACTTCAGCAGCTGAACTCTCTCCCTTGCAATTTACTGCTGCACACTGCAACTCTTCCTGCCAAAGCAGCATTTGCCTCTGTATCCCCTGCTATTGAAGAATATTACTCCATATATTAGCAGATATACTCGCATTCAAGGAAAAGGTGAGAGATACTTCCATTTGCAGCTACACAAGGGACAATACAGGTTATCAACAACACTCCAGTGAGCTAGTCTGTCTCTAGTGGTAGAGACTTCGATGAGCAGCCAGCCTGAGCATTAAGATCCATTTTGGGGTTCCTTGGGTTAGACTGACAAGTCTTCTTCCTGATTCCCTGTCATCTTCACAAACTTGCCTCTCAGCTTCACATAGATCTTTCTGATAGAAAACGTTTGCATTTTGAACAGGTTTTTAGCTTTTTTTAACATACTATTACAGTATGCTCCCTCTCTTCCCTGTTTTATTAACAAATGCAAATTTCTCTATGGAAGTGGATTGCAGAGGTCTACTGATTAGGAATGTGACTTCAGATGATTAAAAGATCACGTGAGAACTTTTCTTGTGATGAGGCTCTCTATGAATAAATTATTGGGCTCAATTTCTCTTTGTCCCCCCGTCCCACCCCCATCCCTTCTTTACTTTTTCTTTTGTCAATTTGAAGTATTTGGTTTCATGGTTGACGGTACCTTCTAATGTGAACTCGATTCTCAACTTGTAATGTCCTAACTTTAAGGGGTATGAGATAGAAAGACCTTTCTAAGGGACTGAACTTGTTACTTCTTGGGTAATCTAGTTAGTTGTATTAGAGACAGACCTTCTGAAGTTGGAAATTGATTGAATGAAGCTCATTTAGACTCATTTAACCATGTGAGAAGATTAATGATAATTGAATGACATGTGTATAGTACATGATGTCACAGTATGGTGTAATATTCTTCAGCGGTTCCAACACATCAGTGTGGAGTTTTCAGCATATCGACTTAACATATAAAATGTATAAAATATGGGTGACATTATTTTCTTCTTCTTTACTTAATATTAGGTGTTTGCTTCTTTTCACAACTTAAGGGACTACTCCTTATTCACGATAACATTTTTACGAAGTAATTCTTTTAAGGTACTCATGCTTCCTGTGGTTGAGTGATTTCAAGCATCGTGAAGATCAGCACTAATTTCCCTTCCTTTTTTTGTCTAGTTATGCTGGATCATGGACCGACAAAAAGAAGGACCAAGATGAAAGACAAAGTCGGTCTACAACAAATCAGCTTCCATCAAGCAGGGACTGGGTGGGCGACTTTCTGGTCTGGAAGCCCCCAGTTGGTCTGGAGAAAAGCCAATCATTCTGGGCAATTTTAACAATATGGATAGCCTTGGTTGGAGCTGCACTCTTTTTGCCAAAATGAAGCGCATATATATACTTGTAAAGATGTTTGTTGTTTAGCTTTCTATTCTTTATTGCTAAGTATATGTATAGGCTCAGTGTGTATTACCATTATAAATTCCTGTTGTATATTTCTACCCTTTGTTTAATATAATTAGCAAATATCAATTCTGCTATTCTCTGCATTTTGCATTTGTTTACAGTCATTTCTTGGACAACGTCTGAGAGTACAAGTAAGTATCCATTGTGAAACCAGTTGATTCTTTTTGGCAGAGTTACTGTAAATATGTAGAGAACATTCTCGATTTGTTTATGTCATCCTTGTGCAGACAGCGTTGAAGAGAGGAATTTACTCATCTTATTCATGTCTCAACCAACACATGCCCCAGGTAATCTTCTCATCTTTTTCAAGCCTTAGAGACTAGAATACGCTACGTATATATAATTGCTCTCTCTCTAACACACACAGCTTTTGTGGCATACAAACTAAACAAAGAGTATTGATATCGATCTCGTCTGCAGTCAGTTAATAAGGTTTTCACCATTTTCTTTGACCTTAGAGTCTCCTCCCCATAGTTTTATCCTGTCTCCAGCAAGGGAAGCCTGCATCACAAACAAGTTATTTGTAAGATAATTACCACAATTCTGAACATTTGATTCTTGATGTAAGCCTTACCTCCTTGTTCCAATTAGTTCGAAGAATCATCATGATCAACACACCAGTTTGAACAGTTGTACCTGCAAGCATCCCATACCAAATTCCCTACAAAATTTCATGTATAAATATAATAATATAATGTCTTGCAAAATAATCAAGTGAAGACAAACAAAATTGAGTACCTTAACACCAGTGTCAAGGATGAAGCCAAGTATGAGACCTATTGGAATACCAAACAAATAGTAACAAACTATGTTTACATATGCAACATAAGCTTGCCATCCAGCACCAATAGCCACCCCTGAAAGAGTAGGTTGAAGACTGCTAACAACAATGGTGGCAGCTAAGATAGGTGAGAGCTCATACACAACATGTTGTACTCGTTCATTGTTTGAAAACAATAGAGGATACCAACTCCGACAAACAAGAAGCACCATTGCCAGGAACATTCCGAATAAAAGAGAAGTGATGGAGGCTACTATTACTGAGAATTTCGCGCTTCTTGGATGTCCTGCTCCTAGTTCATTTGACACCCTTACGCTGTACGATTTAACATAATCACATAAGGTTGTGTAGATTAGAAAACTCTACCATATCACATGGTTCAAAGATTGACGATTTACTTAACTCTTATAATTTAGTAATAAGATTACCTTATTGCAGCATTAAATCCAAGTGCAACCATGAATGTCCAGCCTTGGATATTCATACTACAATTAAATGATGATATTATTCTTAAAAAATGAAAGATAATACTTTTAACTTTTATACACTGATAGATAACATGTATGTATAAAATAACCTAAAAATAACTATAGATGAGGTTTCTTTCAATACTATATAGCCTAACGTGATAAATTGCACTTACTCATAAATTTAGTTCACACTCATATAATGATTTTTTCAACAATGTTTGTATATTCGGTATATAAGATTATATGATAGTATATTTTAATACTTTACGGATTAATTGTATACGATGTATAAATTAATTGTATATAAGAGGTGTATTGTGCATACTTCTATTCTATTATATGAAATTATAACCAAAAAAAAATAAAATGAATTCCATCTCTTACAAACTTCAACCCACGAAAATTACTAAATAACTTTAACTTTTAAAACACAACTTCAAATGACATCTATAACGAACCTCAATAGTTAATTTATCAAAAATTTCAATAAATTAAAATATATTTGTGAGTTTTTAAGCTTTTATAACCCAAGCTTTTAGTTTTTCACTTTAATTCACCCATTAAAATTTGAATTTGTGATGATAAACATCACGAATCACCCTCAATCAGTTTGTAATTTTTTTAAAAATGGAAATCATAATCACAAAATAAGAATTTATTGCCTTTTTCCTAAATATTTCAAAACATATACAAAACGGACTAAAAAAAAAGATAATTTATGAAAATATGGGTTCATTTTTTTTAATTATAAGGGGGCAAGTGGTGTAGCAGATAAAAATATCTTTATAAATCTTGTAATGCTCAGTTAAAAGTTTTTTTTTTTCCAAAAATGTATTTTCTTTTTAGTTTTTCACCCGATGTCAAAATCCATATTAGGGCCATCACTATCCGGATTCACATCGAAAATCTCATTATGTTAATTTGAAAGAAAAAACGTTCCTAACAAGAGTGACTGTTTAAATCTAATAGAACTAAAATTGTTGAGAGAAAAAATTACTTACGCTATATCACAATCCTTATTGCTACTTGAAAATACTCCCTCCGTTCACAATTGTTTGTCAGAGTAAGGACATGCACTTTCCTTAAAGAAAATTTAATACAAGGTGTAATTTAACTAATATAACCCTATTATAGCTAGAATATCAAAAGTCTATATAATTTTTTAATTGAACAAAATAAAGTAATTATTAAGAGCAGAATTGAAAAATAATAATTAATTATTTTTTAATTATTTAAATTATTAATTAATTTTAAACATCTAATTTTAGTATACCTGCTAAACAATTATGAAAGGACGGAGTTGCACACAACACATATAAACAATATATAAAATTAACAGTTGTACTTTTCATTATAAATATATATATACGATCCAGTTAGGGTATCCTACTTATTACTATAGTCAATCAAATATTAAAATTGAATAGAAAAAGATGTTATCAGAAGCCTAAAGATTCGTACTAAATTAAATAAAATAATGTCAGTATCACATTAAAAAAATTAGTGAACTGACCAAATAGAAATTGCATCGACGGCCACTTCAGCATTTTTGAGATATCCAGCCACTAGAATTAGTGCCATAAAGTACCATATCTCTAAGCTGCAATATTAAATCATCACATTTATATCTTCATTAATTACTTTATCATACAAGTTGCCAGGTAAGGCACATTCTATCGAAAGCGATTTTATTTTTGAGATTTAAACGTAAGATGATCTATAGAAGGCTGATATTGGGTTCGAAAGAGATTTTTATTTCATTATCATTGAGTTTATAATTAATTATTAAGAGATTCATAAGTTAATATATATATATATATTATTTTAAAATAAAATATAAATACAAAATCTATGAAAAAGCTATTGGATTTGTTCAAATCCACGATCCCCCACCTAACTCCGCCTCTGTGACCTATAGCAAATTGGTGAATATGAAAGAGACAATACTATATATACCTAGTTTTGCGGAAAATAGAAGTATCTTTTAGTAAACCACATTTTTATCTAGAATCTTCGTTGACAAAATAAAATTAGTAATATATCTGCACAAGATTTCGAAACCCTAAATAGGTTTTGAGATGCACAACACTCTGCACAAATGGTGCTTATTTTAACTACTAGATATTGTTATGTCTATCGACCTAAACTAGTACTCTCCTTATTATATTAATACACATCTTACCTCTGAGTTGGTTTAAAATATTTTTTCTTGATTAAAACACAAGTGTAAAGCTAAATCAACAGTGAGATATGTTTTTGATATAAATGAAGTAACAGTTTAGACACGTATATAAAATAAAATAAAAAAGAAAGGATAGAAAATATTTGCGATCTTGACGTAAATTATTATTATGTTCTCTAATAATTGATAGCCTTAAAAACATTCATCTATTTGATTAACTAAACTTAAATACACCTTCGATCTGCCACATGACATAACAAGTGGTCTTCAAACTCTTGCAGAAGCATGGGGCTCTTAACAAAAGCAAAAAGGAGTGTTCAAAACACCCCTAAACTTGACGAAAAATAAATATATTTCACTCATATTGCGAGATCGAAATATCTTTAAATTCAATTAATCAAATAAATGAGTATTTTAAAGAATACCAATAATTTGAAAATAAAAATAATAATACATGCTGAGTTTATAAGTGTTTTTAATAAAATACTAAATGTTTTATTACGATCAACTTTTTTTTTTTTCTCTCAGTGCAGCAACCTCATTTATTTGGCCATTGAATAGAAATATTAAATGAAAACTATGGATCTAGTGTACATTATTACAGAACATGTGCATATATAAATTATTTCCAACTTATTAAATTGTTTCATCTTTCTTCACATCACCCAATGTTCACTCTCACATTAATAATTAACGAATTAATGTTTTGAGTCTAGTGAAACAATAATAACTGAAGATGCATTATTGATAGCATACTATATGATATAATATCTACATGAAAGTTTGTGTTACGTTTCATTATTCATAATGAGACAATGAAATAAAATGCAAATAATAATTAATTCAAACCAAAGAAACTCACCAGAGCATTACAGCAGATGCAAAGGATAATTTAACAAATTCCCAAAGATTTTGAAAAGCCTTTATAGAAAATCCAGACCAAGCTTCTCCACAAGCCCCACTAAATATGTACAACAACTTAGCCACCACTACGAACCACCACGAACCGTTCAGCACCACCGCGGCTCCCACCAGTCCCCACCCTAACTTGAGCATAAATAGCCAACTAAACAATGTGTGTCCAATAAGTCCAACCGCCGCTATGACAGCCATCACCATGATCTTGCTCTGTGCTTGCAAGAATATTTGTATTGGAAAGTTTAGTGCATACGCGAATAATTGTGGAATCATCCACACAGCAAATGTACCTATTTTACAGAAGAATTCAGTATAGTATTCACACATAATAAAATTCTATCTTACAATATCAGCCTTATACCTGCCCATTTCGATATATCTGAAGTTTGACCGATGAGTCTAAGAAGTGACGTGGCAAAAATATAAGGCAACATTAGGATTAGTGACGTTGCGATGAGGATTATCCAAGATCGTTGCATGTAAGTTCCTAACATGTCTAATTGTTTTGCTCCAAACGCTTGTCCACATAGTGTCTCCAACGCACTTCCCATTCCCAACTAAAATCACAATAAGTGTGGCGTTCAGAACTAATAGTTATTACATCAGAAAGATGTCATAAATAAAACGTACCATAACGCCAAAAGCAAAGCCAGCGATAACAGAGTTTTCAATGGAGACAGCAGCAAGTTGAATGGTACCAACATGACCAGCAAATATTTGAGTTATGGCACCAATGGAGTATTGGCAAATGGAAGTGAAAATGGCTGGAGCAGCAAGGTACCATAGTTTTTTCGATTCTGCTGAAAATTGTCGAATTAAATCTTTAACTCCATTGATTACTTCGATATCATATGAATCTGGTTTGAATGAAGAACCATTGGAGTGATTGTTCACTTTTGATGTTAGAAGTGGTACTATACTATCATTTTCCATCGTTGCTATATTATTATTTGTGTGTTCACTCTAGGTGTTAGAATTTAGAAATGGCAATTGTTGCCATATATTAATAAATGAGAAGGTAGGGGTTACTCAAGAAAGTTTTTATTACTATATGAGTCACATGGCCAATATTTTTGATAAGTTGATTCATGGGTCCCATAATAACGTCATTTTTTAAAGGGAAAAAGCTTAAATATGTCATCGAACTTTCAGAAAAGGCTCGTTTATGTCATCAGTTAAAAGTTTGGCTCATTTATGCCATTACCGTTAAAGAAAAAACTCATTCATGCCATTATTGTAATAACCCAGAAGGTCATTTTTGGAAATTTTGAATATTCACTTAACTTGAATTAACAGATAGTTAGTGAGTTAAAGTGATAATTTATTTAAAATCCTATACTAGTTGTCCCTCATATATGAAAATATAAATTGGTGAAATTTAGTACTTTTACTATAATTATTATTTAAAGAAATAAGAGGAAAAGAAAACTACCCTAGAATAACATTCGTGCAACCTCGGCAACGGAGATTCGACCGAAAGGTAAGCGAATCTTTTCAATTTGTGCCTGCTTTATCTTATTATCGTATATATGCAATGTTACTGATTTGTATTAAATAGGATTGAATGAATTTTCAAAGTTGGCATATTAGTGTGGATTTGATTGAATTAAGGAAAATTATATTTTATTCTTTTCATAAAGTGATGATAGAAATTATATTAGTATTACAATGTGGATTTGAAAAAGGTTGAAATATTTGAGTTTTGAATGAATGAATGGTATATTAGATTTATTTATTTTTCCCCCCAGATTTGATTAGCATAATCTGCCTCTTTTGGATCAATTTTAAGTAGGGATTTGGCATGATAGTTGGCCAAATAATGGATAGCCAATGATGACATGATTATGAGGATATAATTGAGAAGCATTAAGAAGTACTATATTAGTAAATATATGCATAAGGATACAATGCATGACTGAAGCAGTGTGTCCATAATTTTTCCGTTTTAGCGTGAGAGCTACATGTAGTGTAGCTTTATTTTTTTTATGTAATGAGTCAAGAAAATTAAATATTGGTATATTATATTATATGAAAACTATTAAGGTTGTATTAATTGAAAAATATGATAGTTGAAATGTGAGTTGGCATTAAGAATTATGAACTTGGTCATAAAATTGATTGAATTTAAAGGTCAAAGTTAAAAATATAATAATGTGGGTGTTGTTAGTTCTGAAACCTTATTACGCATATATGGTTGAATAGATTCCATTGGTTCGGAAGCTCAACGGAAAGGGAAGGCTCAAGTCCAAGAGTAATTATTCAATTGGCTAAGGCAAGTGGATTTCTAAACTCTTGTTAAGCGTACGAAATTCGTGTATTTCCTTGTGTGATGTTGAGAATGATTTGGAGACTTGATGTTTATTTGTTGGTGTTGTATTTCTTGTTGTAAATTGTGCCTTGTTATCAAATGGTTATCTCCTCCTTTTCATTTGAGCATGTCATTTGCATTGTATCTGAGACATGGTTGTGGTAAGAGGATGATGTACTATTTTCGAGGGTCGTATCGCGCGCCGCGATGGATATTATATTTCGAGGGACGTATCGCGCGCCGCGAAGGTTACTATTTATCGAGGGTCGTGTCGTGCACCGCGACAGATGCATGGACAGATATGTCCCCCATGGGTCCCGGACTGAGAGACAGCGGGTGTGTATCGTTAGGGAAGACATGCATCACTATACTTGACATTGCATCTCATGGCATTACACATTTTATTATTGATGAACTTGAACACGTGTTTTGTTGATCTTGTGAGTGTTTCTCTGTGAAGCTTGTGACTGTTGAATATTGAGTTGTTATTGAGAATATGTAAACTGATAGAGTATGGTTATTGAGTTGTGTGTTTGGTAAACTGTAAACTATTAGACTGTAGCGTGGAGGTTTAGATATGGTGTAAGAAGTGTCCGTATTTTGTTCACTTAACTTGTGTTTAGAGGTTTGCTTGTTGGGTACCGCGTGGTTTGGTACTCACCCCTTGCTTCTACAAATTTTTGTAGGATACGAGCCTGGATCTTCGTGATACCTGTCATTCTTTTCGTTTCCGAGGCATCTTGTGGAGGATTGTGAGGTAGCTGCTTGTCATATCAGCGAACTTTCCTACTCCAGTTTATGACTTTGTTTTTACTTGAAAGACAACTTCATGTTAGACTTCTATTTTATTTCAATTCTAATATTTACATTAGAGGCTTGTGCACGTGACAACCAGATTTTGGGGATTGAATTAATATGACTTGGTTTCATAATAGGAATTGTAGTTGGATTGTCATTTACTTCTGCATTTTGTTAGATATTGGGCTTTAGGCTGACTTGTCTTGATGGGATTAGACGAGTGCCATCACACCCATTTTTTTAGGTCGTGACAAAATGGTATCAGAGCCCCAGGTTCATAGGTCTCATGTGTATACAAGCCGAGTCTACGCAGAGTCTCAAGGATCAGTACGGAGACGTCTGTACTTATCTCTGAGAGGCTACGAGGATTACTAGGAAACTTCTTTTTGTTCATTCTTTCTCATCGTGCGTAGTCACCTTCTTTAGTACTGAGTTGTTGTATACTCTTTTGACAGATGACGAGGACTAGAACTAATGTTACTGGTGGTAGAGGGGAGACACTTCCCGAGGCAGTTGTTGAGGCCCCAGCTAGGGGTAGGGGTAGATCTCGAGCTAGAGGTCGTGCTAGTAGTACGACAGTAGCCAGAGGTCATGGACGTGGAGCAGCACCATTGAGAGGTAGTGCTAGAGAGGTCTCTACCGAACCTCATATTGATGACAGAGAGGACCAGGTTCCTCCAGATCCCGTAGTCACACCTTTGCTTCAGGATACGCTATTGAGGGTGTTAAGTGTGCTAGAGGGCTTTTCTCAGGGTGGTGGTGCAACTACCACACCACATGACTCTCGTACTAGAGAGGGGGCTCAGACCCAAGAGCAGCAACAAGCTCCGGTTGCTCAGGATGCGGTGGGGCAACTACCAGTAGATCCCGCGGTTCATAATGATATTGCACCAGAAGTTGGGGGTCAAGTTGCATCGATGGCTGTTCTGACAGAGGATGAGCAGCGTAGGTATGAGAGATTTCAAAAGATGGACACACCTCAGTTTCAGGGTGGGAAGAGCGAGGACGCTCATGAGTTTCTAACTACCTGCCGAGAGTTACTAGAGGTGGTTGGATTAGCTGAGTCACATGGGGTTAGATATGCTACACTCCAGCTTCGTGGATCGGTGAGAGACTGGTGGAGGACTTATTTGGGGGTTTTGCCAGTTGGATCTCCTCCAGTGACTTGGGAGCAGTTTGCTAGTGCATTCCAAGATCGTTTTATCCCATGGAGCGTGAGAGAGGAGAGTCGCTTGAGGTTTGAGAGTCTGAGACAGGATGGTTTATCGGTTACAGAGTATGAGGCGCGTTTTTGCCAGTTGTCTAGGCATGCGTTGGCCATTATTCCAAATGAGACAGAGAGGATCCGCAAATTTGTGAGGGGATTGACTTTCTCTATCAGGTCAGCTGTGTTTCAGACATCTAGGGAGGGGACTTCTTTTCAGTCCATTGTGAGCGCCGCCAAAGAGGCAGAATTAATGGAGAGAGAGGAGTTTGGGGACCCTAAAAGGGCCCGTATATCAGGACAGTTTCATGGTGCCTCATCTGGAGGTAGGGGATCACAGAGAGTGAGTGGTTCTTTTCAGCAGCGGGGACCTATTCATGCATCTATGCCGACATTTGAGGGTGGACAGACATCTAGGGGTTCTTATAGCTCGAGTCAGAGCTCGTACGGTTCACAACAACGACCTACAGGGCGAGGAAATTATAGTGGGTTTTCAGGGTCCACACAACAGTTCCCAGGTCAGAGATTTTGTTTTACTTGTGGAGATCCCGATCATCTAATGCGGCAGTGTACTTCACAAAGGGGTCGTGGTGGGCCTCGACCTAATTCTTCATTCCAGACTAGACCACCAGCACCACAGGGTAGAGGTCGTGGCAGAGTTCAGTCAGGTAGAGGTGATAGAGTTTCTAGTAGTGGTGTTGCAGCTCAACAGAGTGGGGGTAGAGGTACCACCCAGGATGGAGGTGGACGAGGAGGCCACTGCTATGCTTTCCCCGGGAGACCTGAGGCAGAGACCTCTGATGTTGTTATTACAGGTATCATCCCAGTATGCCATCGACCTGCGTCTGTGTTGTTTGATCCAGGTTCTACATTCTCTTATGTGTCTACGTATTTTGCTGCTAAATTTGATATGATATGTGATAGCATGACTGTACCTATTCGTGTTTCTACACCCGTGGGTAAGCCCTTAGTAGTGGATCGAGCGTATCGATCCTGTCTTGTTTCTTTGGCTGGGTATGACACTTGGGTAGATTTAATCATTCTGGGGATGGTGGACTTTGATATTATCTTGGGTATGGATTGGCTTTATCGTTATCATGTTGTCCTTGATTGTAATACTAAGACTGTGACTTTAGCAATGCCTGTTGTTCCGAGGGTTGAGTGGAAGAGTGTTAGTGGTTCTTATCCTAGAAAGGTCATCTCTTTTATCCGTGCTCAGAGATTGGTGGAGAGGGGGTGTTTGTCTTACTTAGCTTTTATTCGGGATACTAGTGTTGAACCACCTTCCATGGACTCTGTTCCTGTGGTTCAGGAGTTTCTCGATGTATTTCCTTCTGATCTTCCAGGTGTTCCTCCCGATAGGGATATCGATTTTGCTATTGATTTGGAGCCGGGCACTAAGCCTATTTCTATACCTCCATATCGTATGACCCCAGCAGAGTTGAAAGAATTGAAGGATCAGTTGCAAGATTTATTGAGTAAGGGTTTTATTCGCCCTAGTGTATCACCTTGGGGTGCCCTTGTATTGTTTGTGAAGAAGAAAGATGGGACTATGAGAATGTGTATTGATTACAGACAGTTGAACAAGGTAACAGTTAAGAATAAGTATCCTCTTTCACGTATTGATGACTTATTTGATCAGTTACAGGGAGCATCATTGTTCTCTAAGATTGATTTGAGGTCTGGGTATCATCAGTTGAAGATTAGGGCATCAGATATCCCTAAGACAGCTTTTCGGACCCGGTATGGGCATTATGAGTTTCTAGTGATGTCCTTCGGATTGACTAATGCCCCTGCAGCATTCATGGAGTTGATGAATGGGGTGTTTCGACCATACCTTGATTCTTTTGTGATTGTTTTCATCGATGACATCTTGGTTTACTCTAAGACTGAGGAGGACCATGTCCAACACCTGAGGATTGTACTTCATAGGTTGAGAGAAGAGAAGTTGTATGCCAAGTTCTCAAAGTGTGAGTTCTGGCTTACTTCTGTGACATTCTTGGGACACGTGGTGTCCAAGGAGGGTATTAGAGTAGATCCGGCCAAGATTGAGGCAGTTAGAGGCTGGACGCGACCTACTTCACCTACTGAGATTAGGAGTTTTGTGGGATTGGCAGGCTATTATCGACGATTTGTTCAGAGTTTCTCTACTATTGCAGCTCCATTAACTAGATTGACTCGACAGGATGTGCGTTTTCAGTGGTCTGACGAGTGTGAGCAGAGCTTTCAAAAACTCAAGACTTTATTGACTTCAGCTCATGTGTTGACTCTACCTGAGGAGGGTGTAGACTTTACAGTGTATTGTGATGCTTCAGGAGTTGGATTGGGTGGTGTGTTGATGCAGAAGGGGAAAGTGATTGCTTATGCTTCTAGGCAATTGAAGTCCCATGAGAAGAACTACCCTACTCATGATCTAGAGTTGGCGGCTGTGGTATTTGTACTTAAGTTATGGCATCATTATTTGCATGGAGTGCATTGTGAGATCTTCACTGATCGTCGGAGTCTTCAGTATATCTTTAGCCAGAGGGATTTGAACTTGAGGCAACGGAGATGGCTTGAGTTGCTAAAGGACTATGATGTGACCATTCTGTATCATCCAGGAAAGGCCAATGTTGTGGCCGATGCTCTGAGTAGGAAGACTCCTAGCATGGGGAGTCTTGCAGCGCTTAGTATTGAGGAGAGACCATTGGCTAGAGATGTGCAGATATTAGCTAACAGTCTTGTCCGCTTGCAGATTTCAGAAGAGAGTGATGGGATGATTGCTTTTATTAAGGCTCGGTCTTCTTTAGTCGAGCAAATTCGTGCACACCAGTTTGATGATGAAAAATTATGTCTCATTCGAGACAAAGTATTGAGAGGGGAAACTAAGGAGGCTGTCCTTGATTCTGATGGTGTCTTGCGGATCGGAGGCGGAATTTGTGTGCCCAAGACAGGCGATTTGATTAGATTGATTCTTGAGGAGGCCCATTGTACTCGGTATTCCATCCATCCGGGAGCGGCGAAGATGTATCATGATCTGAGTCAGCATTACTGGTGGTGTGGGATGAAGAGAGATATTTCAGACTTTGTTTCTAGGTGTTTGACTTGCCAGCAGGTCAAGTGTGAGCACCAGCGGCCCGGGGGTGTATCTCAGAGGATGCCTATTCCTACTTGGAAGTGGGAGCGGATTACTATGGACTTTGTTGTGGGTTTGCCTACCACAACGAGTGGTTATGACTCCATTTGGGTTATTGTTGATAGGCTGACCAAGTCTGCTCACTTCATTCCGGTTAGGGTGAAGTATACGGCAGAAAAGTTAGCTGAGCTATATATCAGTCACATTGTTCGACTACATGGAGTTCCTATTTCTATCATATCAGATCGAGGTTCACTATTTACTTCTCATTTCTGGAAGGCATTACAACATGGTCTGGGTACACATTTAGATATGAGTACGGCATTTCACCCTCAGACAGATGGTCAATCTGAGCGGACCATTCAGGTATTGGAAGATATGCTTCGAGCGTGTGTGATCGATTTTGGTGCTAGATGGGATCAACATTTACCATTAGCGGAGTTTGCCTATAATAACAGTTATCACTCTAGTATCCAGATGGCTCCATTTGAGGCGTTGTATGGAAGACGGTGTAGGTCTCCGATTGGGTGGTTTGATTCGGCTGAGATGGACTCTTTGGATACAGACTTGCTTAGAGATGCTATGGAGCAAGTCCGTATGATTCAGTATAGATTATTGACAGCTCAGAGTCGACAGAAGAGTTATGCAGACCGGAGAGTTAGAGCTTTGGTGTTTATGGAGGGTGATCATGTTTGGCTCCGAGTATCACCCGTGAAGGGTGTGATGGGGTTTGGAAAGAAGGGAAAGCTTAGCCCTAGGTTCATTGGACCTTTTGAGATTTTGAGCAGAGTGGGAGAAGTGGCTTATAAGTTGGCGTTGCCACCTAGTTTGTCAGCAGTTCATCCTGTTTTTCATGTCTCTATGCTTCGAAAGTATATTCCGGATGAATCTCATGTGCTTTCACTTGATTTTGTGGAGTTGGGTCCAGACTTGACATTTTAGGAGGAGCCTATAGCTATTTTGAATAGGCAGATTCGAAAGCTTAGGACCAAGGAGATTGCTTCAGTGAAGGTGCAATGGAAGCACCGATCAGTGGGAGAGGCAACTTGGGAGACAGAGTCTGACATGCATGCCAGATATCCTCAACTTTTTGAAGCATCAGGTACTTTATTTTACTTTATGTTCGAGGAAGAACATGATTTTTAGTGGTGGATAATGTAATAACCCAGAAGGTCATTTTTGGAAATTTTGAATATTTACTTAACTTGAATTAATAGATAGTTAGTGGGTTAAAGTGATAATTTATTTAAAATCCTATACTAGTTGTCCCTCATATATGAAAATATAAATTGGTGAAATTTAGTACTTTTACTATAATTATTATTTAAAGAAATAAGAGGAAAAGAAAACTACCCTAGAATAACATTCGTGCAACCTCGGCAACGGAGATTCGACCGAAAGGTAAGCGAATCTTTTCAATTTGTGCCTGCTTTATCTTATTATCGTATATATGCAATGTTACTGATTTGTATTAAATAGGGTTGAATGAATTTTCAAAGTTGGCATATTAGTGTGGATTTGGTTGAATTAAGGAAAATTATATTTTATTCTTTTCATAAAGTGATGATAGAAATTATATTAGTATTATAATGTGGATTTGAAAAAGGTTGAAATATTTGAGTTTTGAATGAATGAATGGTATATTAGATTTATTTATTTTTTTCCCCAGATTTGATTAGCATAATCTGCCTCTTTTGGATCAATTTTAAGTAGGGATTTGGAATGATAGTTGGTCAAATAATGGATAGCCAATGATGACACGATTACGAGGATAATATTGAGAAGCATTAAGAAGTACTATATTAGTAAATATATGCATAAGGATACAATGCATGGCTGAAGCAGTGTGTCCATAATTTTTCCGTTTTAGCGTGAGAGCTACATGTAGTGTAGCTTTATTTTTTTTATGTAATGAGTCAAGAAAATTAAATATTGGTATATTATATTATATGAAAACTATTAAGGTTGTATTAATTGAAAAATATGATAGTTGAAATGTGAGTTGGCATTAAGAATTATGAACTTGGTCATAAAATTGATTGAATTTAAAGGTCAAAGTTAAAAATATAATAATGTGGGTGTTGTTAGTTCTGAAACCTTATTACGCATATATGGTTGAATAGATTCCATTGGTTCGGAAGCTCAACGGAAAGGGAAGGCTCAAGTCCAAGAGTAATTATTCAATTGGCTAAGGCAAGTGGATTTCTAAACTCTTGTTAAGCGTACGAAATTCGTGTATTTCCTTGTGTGATGTTGAGAATGATTTGGAGACTTGATGTTTATTTGTTGGTGTTGTATTTCTTGTTGTAAATTGTGCCTTGTTATCAAATGGTTATCTCCTCCTTTTCATTTGAGCATGTCATTTGCATTGTATCTGAGACATGGTTGTGGTAAGAGGATGATGTACTATTTTTGAGGGTCGTATCGCGCGCCGCGATGGATATTATATTTCGAGGGACGTATCGCGCGCCGCGAAGGTTACTATTTATCGAGGGTCGTGTCGTGCGCCGCGACAGATGCATGGACAGATATGTCCCCCATGGGTCCCGGACTGAGAGACAGCGGGTGTGTATCGTTAGGGAAGACATGCATCACTATACTTGACATTGCATCTCATGGCATTACACATTTTATTATTGATGAACTTGAACACGTGTTTTGTTGATCTTGTGAGTGTTTCTCTGTGAAGCCTTTGACTGTTGAATATTGAGTTGTTATTGAGAATGTGTAAACTGATAGAGTGTGGTTATTGAGTTGTGTGTTTGGTAAACTGTAAACTATTAGACTGTAGCGTGGAGGTTTAGATATGGTGTAAGAAGTGTCCGTATTTTGTTCACTTAACTTGTGTTTAGAGGTTTGCTTGTTGGGTACCGCGTGGTTTGGTACTCACCCCTTGCTTCTACAAATTTTTGTAGGATACGAGCCTGGATCTTCGTGATACCTGTCATTCTTTTCGTTTCCGAGGCATCTTGTGGAGGATTGTGAGGTAGCTGCTTGTCATATCAGCGAACTTTCCTACTCCAGTTTATGACATTGTTTTTACTTGAAAGACAACTTCATGTTAGACTTCTATTTTATTTCAATTCTAATATTTACATTAGAGGCTTGTGCACGTGACAACCAGATTTTGGGGATTGAATTAATATGACTTGGTTTCATAATAGGAATTGTAGTTGGATTGTCATTTACTTCTGCATTTTGTTAGATATTGGGCTTTAGGCTGACTTGTCTTGATGGGATTAGACGAGTGCCATCACACCCATTTTTTTGGGTCGTGACAATTATTTTCTAACAATGATTTTACAAAATCATTTTTGACACATGATCAATTATAATTTGGCTACGTCATCAATTTTTTTAATTAAAAAAATCATAATTCTGAAAAAAAAATGAATTATTTTTTTTTGATTTTTTTAATTAAATATATTGATGATGTGATCAAATTATAATTGACCACGTCATCAATTCGTGGCTAAATTATAATTGGTCACTTGTCAAAAATGATTTTGCAAAATCACCGTTAAAAATAATGGCATGAATGAACCTTTTCTTTAACGGTAATGGCAATGAGCCAAATTTTTAGCTGATGACATAAATGAGTCTTTTCTGAAAGTTCAATGGTATATTTGAGTCTTTTCTCCTTTTTAACTAATATTCTATCAATTTATTTTTATTTGTCGCATTTAGAAGGGATGCACTGGTTAAAATAATAGTAATTGATTTGATTATTTTGTAACTTATTCATATTACTAGATACTAGATGTTTAGTACTCATTTATTCTAAAAAAAATAACCTTGTCTCATTTTAACTTCGACTTTTTACTTGATATATTTAAGATCACAAGATTATAAGATATTTTGATATATTTGACATAACTTTAATTTAAACCATATAATTTTTTTAATTTTTTTTTAAAACTCTGTATCAAATTAAATTAAATTATTATTTTTTTAAACGGAGGGAGTATTTAACTTTGAAAATGATTTAGGCAGGGCAGTACTGGACAAGGTGTTAATGGAGCAGAACATGGGAAGTTTAGAGGATGAGGTGTGGCGGGGTAAAATTTAAATAGGGCAGAGTAGGTGATATGGGTTTGTGGGAAAAAAATAGAAAAAATTTAGAAAATAACAAAGATAATAGATATAATAATATTTTATAGTTATAGTTTTGATATTTGTGCATCATAGCTAGTTTTGTCTGCTATAAATGTTGCGAATTGTATATTTAGTTTGTGAATATACAAGTAAGTATGTATAAATTTTGTGTTTTTACATTTAGAAATTTTTCAAAACTCTCTTTATATATTTCGCTTGTCAATATATAAACAAAATAATTTTTTGTGAATTTTCATAAATTGTATCAAATAACTAGGATAAGCATATAAAATTTCTTAATTTATACAATCAAAAATTGAATTTTTAAACTTATACAACGTCACGATCCAAATTCACAAGTCATGATGACACCTATGTTCCCAACCAATAGGTAAGTCAACCCAACATATTTTACCAATTTTAACTAAATAATGAGAAAAAGGTAAATACTAAGTGAAAATTTTCAACATAAAGCTCTTTATAAATACGAATTGCAGAAAGCTAAAAGTACCACCCAAGAATTGGTGTCATAAGTATAAGAGCTTCTAAAAGACGATTCAAGTCTGAAACTAAAATGACAAATCCAACATAAATGATATCCTGTCTGAATACTAAATAACACATTAAGTAAAAAATAGAGGGAGGTGTGGGTCACGGAACAGTCAAACAAGCTCACCACAACTCCAAAACACTCCAAGCTCGGACTCAAATGGCTCCACGAGACTCTTACTCGAAATCGAATTTGCACCACAAAGAGTGCAACAAGTGTAGTATGAGTACGAAACCACGTATACCCAATATATCTCATTGACCGACGACGAAGAAGTAGTGACGGAAGTTTTATACAAGAAAAATCAATTCTTTACTTATATAAGTCTACAATATATTTGCCAGTCAAGTTTCATCAAATAGAGGTAAGCAAACATTAAGTACTTTCCAACCACCAATGAAAACACATAATCATCAAGAATAAAGGATGTCATGAGATGCAATCAATATGACACCATGAAATGATATGCCTCAGAATACCCAATACTCTCTCAATCGAATCTACATGATACTCCTCGAAAATACATCGAGAGTTCATGACCCATGGGGGACTTGATGTCCATATACCGACATAGACGATCTCCATATGTCTGTGTGGATGATCTCAATGCACTACCAGAAAGTCAAATAATTTTCGCACGGACGGTCTTCACGTGCCCAAATTATAATCTTAGTATCTCATTAGTCCCAACACGAACGATCTCCACGTCCCCAACTTATACTCAATCTCATGTCAATGTATGTGCACAAAATTATTTCAAATAAGGGGATGATGATGCATCTCAATAAGTCAATATCAATATAATACATAACCACCTAATTATCACAACTATATAGGTGTAATAAAGAATACACAAGCACACAAGGAATTCAAATCAATAATATATCAGGTAATGCCCATATGGTTTGACATTCACAAATTACAATCCACATTCTATAGCAATAACTTTTTCTTTATAACACCGGTACTCGTACCAATGCCCGTCACACCATTGGTACGGGACTTTCACCCTTACCCATTGTCTATTCCATTTTAATCTTTAATTAGGAAAATGTCCTTCAAAAAGTCTGAAAGTCTTAACATACCTTAAATGCCAAACTCGTGTAATGAATCTTCAAGATTTTTCTTTCCTTTTCGTAGTGCTTCGGAACATTCCAAATCTACCAATTGTGCAATATTCATAAGTAAGCGAGTTCATAGGTACTCAATTTATTATATGTCTAACCTAAACTCCAAAACTCACTCATATCTCCAATCAAGCTCCTACTCTCGATACAATTTATATGTCAAAGATCCTATTTGCTAAATTTTAAACCTAGTGTTAAGCCTCAACTCCTCTAAATATTATGAATCTAATGATACTCATATAACACGATACCTTCAAAAATTGATTAGCTATACCCATAAACTTCGAGAAGTATTACTCTATGACAATTATATAAATAAATAATTAAATAAAAAATTTAAGGCCAATAATTAATTAGCTATAACTTAATCTATGAAAAATTAAGTAAAATAATGGCCATGAAATTTCTTAGATATGCAAACACGTTTGTTTGCCAATGATTTTCCATTTTTTCCCCCAATGATTATACCTAAACATTATTCAATACTTAACCTTGATAATTAATATAAACAATTTCCTCTACTCTAATCCAACAACCTCATTACTTAATGTAACCCACTTTCCATGCCTTTCAATTAAAAAAGAAATCCATAAAAAATAATACCAACCACTCATTGCATATCAAAGGAAATCATCACATTATGAATGCCGTCCATTAAGAATCATACAAATTCTTGTCAATCACGTGGCATCATTACTTAAAACTATTTAATTTTCTTCCACTTTGATTGATTCCTTTCAAACAATACCAACATAATGACCTGATTTCTTCCTATTCTTGAAAAAAAAATACTATTATATCACTATGTATCACACAACTACATATACAAGGATTGAGAAAATCTAAAGCGCATTACCTGGGAATTGGAATAACCCTGTAGTTAACTGCTTTCTCCTGCCCTATGTTAATATTTTGAGTTCTGACGAATAAATTATTAGCCCCACTTTACTTAGTTTATTCCATACATGGGTCAAGTATAAATAGGTTCTACATGAATTATGGACTGACCCACTAACTTTTAACTATTTTTAATTATTTAATAAAATTTCATTAATTATGTACTCGTAATTACTGAATTAGATTAAAATACTCCTTTAAATTTTTTGAAAAGAGTTGGAATAATTCTAGTTTTCAAAACGACCTAGCGAGTCGTTACATACAATCAAGAATCAAATTATACAAATTTTAAATATATATAATTAAAAACCAAATAGTAAAATTTGACAGAACTATATCTACAAATAAAAATTAATCAAAACTATACCTATATTGTATGATATATAGTTTAGATGTTTCTCGTTTGGGAAAATTACATGGGATGACAAACATCCTATGTAATTAGTTAATAAGGGTATAGTTTAATTTATTTACGGTCAATAAATACAGTTTCATTTTTTTTGGCATAACTAATGGGACCTACTATCTATTTGTATACAGAATAAACATAGTCATTTTTAAGATTTTTATATAATTTTATTCAAAATCAAATTTATCTCTCCTATTCTCATTTGATATCTATTCCTAAAATTACTCTTCCCTTCTAATTTGAATTTCCATTGGGAAGATTTTGACCTTCTCCCTCCGATGTTCTTTCACTTTTCGCAGGTAACTGCCAAATTCATGGCTCTCAATATTTTTTTTCTTGATTCCTTCTACAACAATTGTATATGTAGTATGATTGTTAGCTTTTTCATATTTTTTTTTTAAAAAAACTTTATTACTTATCAAATTACAAGTCTTTCAAAATCAGAATAGATGATTTCTCTCCATCTATGAGGATTACGAGAGGTATGTCATTGCATGTCAATGTTGTTGATAATCCACCTTCGTTACAATTGGGTTAACTTAGGATTCTGGGTCAATGTAGGGTCTATGGCAAAACATAAACAAGTTTAAGTTGAACAATCTATTGAAGAATTGAGATCCATGAAAAAAAAAATGACTCAATGGCAATTCATAAAGTCATCAACAACGCGAAATCCAGTGGCATTAAGATTGTTGAAGGTGGAAGTAAGAGAAAAGCCATAAACATTGATTCAGAAGAGATTGAATCTGCCTCATCAGAACTGGACAAATCTGAAGAATATCGGGAACATCAGGTAGTGTAATTTATATAATTACAAAGTTATGTATATATTGGTTTGTATATTAAGTTAATATATACAAAGTATTATGAAACAGTTCTTAATTGTATATTCTATTAGTTGTATACCAATTACTAAAGTTAGGTATATAGTGGGTTGTATATTAAGGTAACATATACAAAGTCTTATGAGGCAATAGCTATTTGTATACAATTATTTAATTTTGTATAAAGAAATTTGTTGAAATCACTCTATAATACATATACAAAATTATAATACACTATACAAATTCGTCGATATATACCAAAAATTATGAATATAATAAAATATTGTATATATAACCGTTGCACACTCAAATATAGAAACATATTTCAAGCTTACTATATATACAATTAACAAATGAATATTATATACAATCAGTTTAATCACTAATATTTTTTTTTAAAAAAAACATGAAATCACAGATGCACATATATATATATCTATAATATATATACCAAAATTATTGTACATTATACAAATTCCTAGATATATACAAAAGAAAAAATAGGAACATAATAAAATATTGTATACAAACAGATTACAAAAAAAAATAATTAAAAGAATAAATATTATGATGGTCATATACAATTTAAAACACAAAATCAATTACACACAAATATTGTATAAAAATTATATACAATTTTTCAAATATATATATATATATATATATATATATATATATATTCTTCGCGGTGGACTTGATTTTACCAAAGATGATGAGAACGTGAACTCACAACCATTTATGCGTTGGAGAGATCGTTTCTTATTCTGTGCCCAAGCACTTTTTAAAGCACAGGCTGAAACAGGTGAAATCAAAGGGCATTACTTGAATGCTACTGCAGGTACATGCGAAGAAATGATCAAAAGAGTTGTATACATATATATATATATATATATATATACATATATACATACACATATATATATATATACATATATATATATGTATATATATATATATATACATATATATATATGTATATGTATATATATGTATATATGTATATATATATACATGTATATGTATATATATGTATATATGTGTATATGTATATATATATACATATATATACATATACATATATGTATATATATATATATACATATACACATATATATATATACATATATATATATATACATATACATATATATATACGTCCGAGTGTTTCATAAATTTATCTAAAAAAATTAGGAAAATATTTGATTTTGAATGTTTTGCTTAAATCATGGATTATGTGAATTTATTGTTACCATCTTTTGTGTTGCTGTTAGCATTTAGTGAAAAAATAATTTTTTTTGTATAAATTTAATTAAAAAAATGTTTTATACAAATTTAAAGTCACCTAACAAACTAAACTATACCCATAGAATGTAATTATGTAAACTATACCCATGGAATATAATTTCATAAAATCCATTTGCCATATATGAAATTTTCCCTTGTCGTTTAGCATAATTTTCCTAAGAAAGTGTACGCCCTACGTGGCCCACAAAAGCACGAAGTTAACAAGTCTTAAAGAATTCTCTTTTCCCCAACCACTACACATATAGTAGACGGTAAATTTAATAACAAGTGTTATTTCTTACTTTCTCCGATTACGATTTTTGTCAGGTAAGATTATGCACTCCTTTCAAGGAAAAATTAATACAAGGTATAATTTATCTAGTATAACTTTACTATATCAAAAATAACAAAAGTTTATGTAACTTTTCAAATGAACAAAATGGAGTAATTATTAAGGGCAAGATTGGAAAAAAATGACTAATTATTTCTTGATTGTTTAAATTGACAATTAATCTTGGATATCTATTTTTAGTATACTTGTCAAACAATTGTGGACGGAGGGAGTACTTTGTTTCTCATAATTTTATGTGATACAAAGAGCATGGTTTGTTATATAATTTTTAAAATATTATAAATTGTAAATTATTATGAAAATTTTTAAGTAATTTTTAAATAATATATGTTACCTCGTCACAATTTTTGTTGTACAAATAAAATTTCAAAATTTAACTAGTTCTTCAAAATATATATTTTTAAAAATATTTTAAATTATTAATTATTACAAAGAAACATCTCCGATCAGAAATAACAACACTCCTAAATCATTTTCACATATTGGAGCTGATAGAATTCCATTTCAAGATTCGAAACTCCGATTGTTATCGAAAACTATTTTTGATTAATTTAAGTTTTTCAGAACTCAAGACTTTCAAAAATCACAACCTTGCGATCAACATTCAAAATCAACTTCAGAAATTGATTAAAAAATTGACCCGAGACAACTTTCGAAATGGATAAAATGATAATTTTTTAAAAAATTTTAAAATGATCTTCCGGGTCATTACAAGACAAGACTCTTAATAATGCTAAAAGGGGCGGACTGAGATGGGGTGATACCTTAATAGGTCTACCTGTCACGCTCTGTTTACATCCCAGCATGAAAAAATTAATTTATCTCTTTTTATATGTTAAAAGTGATAAGTAAAAATAAATATCTAATTTTAAAATAATAAACACGTAAAAATCAATTATAAAGACAATATTTAAGTCTAAATTTTTCCTAATTAGAATGCATGATAAAAAGAAATTAAAACATAAAAAGATCTCCAAATTAGGCATCCTAACAAATCAAGTTGGATTGGAAGTTTAGTTGTTGCAACTACAGATTTTGCTTCCAATATAATTCCAACTTATACACATAAAATGTCATAAGAAACCTTGTGGTTCCTTGGCTTGATTTAATTTTCATGATGAAAAGCTTATTCTTAGTTTCTTTTTAGTAAACGAAGTAGTCATGACTGAAACGAACAAAACATTATTCTTCTATCGTTCATCAATTTCTTTGGCCCTTGAATCTCCTCCCCATTGTTTTATCCTATGTCCAACAAGGGAAGCCTGTATTGGATATGACCCCAAAAAGAAAAGTTTTACAATCAGATCACTTATAAGATAATTAGAATCATTACGTTCGAATAATCTATACAATTTATTCTTGATGTATGCCTTACCTCCTTGTTCCAATTAGTTCGAAGGATCAATATGATTAACACACCAGTTTGAACAGTTGTACCTGCAAGCATCCCAAACCAAATACCCTACAAAGTTTCATGAACAAACATGTATTAATTAATTAAATAATATAATGTCTAAGGATATTTTTTTTAAAAAAAAATAATTAAGTGAAGACAAAACAAAAATTAAAATTGTACCATAACGCCAATGTCAAAGAAGAAGCCAAGTATGAGACCTATTGGAATACCAAACAAATAGTAACAAATTATGTTCACATATGCAACATAAGCTTGCCACCCTGCTCCAATGGCCACCCCTACAATTGCAACAAATCTACAATTAAATGACAAAACCTTTTTATTATTTTAGACCATCAACCACGTCTTAATTCTAAACTAGTTGGAGTCGATTAATACATAAAACTTTTGATTTATTACAAAAAAGTGTCCCAATCAACAACTCATCTTACGTATTATCGACATTAACACTACTTAATATGAATTTAACTCATTTTCAAACAACCAAAACAAAAAGACCCATGATGTGCCACATTTACATGAGAGACACTAGATATATCAGCTTATACAAAAAGACCCATGATGTGCCACATTTACATGAGAGACACTAGATATATCATCTAAGCTGAGTTGTTAACGTGACTATACTTTCCAAATCTTCTATATTCTTTCCATTTTATCAATTAACTCATTTTCAAACATCCAAAGCAAAAAGACCTACGATGTGCCATATTTACATGAGAGACACTAGATATATCATCTAAGCTGAGTTGTTGACGTGACTATACTTTCCAAATCTTTAATATTCTTTCCATTTCATCGATTTGTACAAAAACATCGAAATTAAAGAGTAGAAGGTAGTAAATAAGTACCAGAAAGAGTAGGTTGAAGACATCCAATAACAATGGTGGTTGCTAAGATAGGAGTGAGGTGATAGACAAGTTGTTGTACTTGTTCATTGTTTGAAAAGAATGGAGGATACCAACTCCGACAAACAAGTAGAATCGTCGAGAGAAAGATGCCGGATAATAAAGATGTGATGGAAGCTACCATTACTGAGAATTTTGCGCTTCTTGGATGCCCTGCACCGAGTTCATTTGACACCCTTACGCTGTATGTTAACATTTTAACAGTTAACATTGTTATGCCCTTTGCTATAATAGCAACGTTTAGAATTTACATTACCTTATTGCGGCATTGAATCCAATGGCTACCATAACTGTCCACCCTTGGATATTCATGCTGCAATCAAATAGTACATAAAATCGTCAAAAATAAATATAAACGAATAACAATTGCTTCCAGTCAACAATTTACTAACTATTTTTTTTCCCATTGTTTAGTACCAGATTGAAGTCTGACTAAATTTAGATTTACATCGTAAAATTCCACATTAAGGATAAGGGGAGTGTCCAAGGGGGGTTCGACGTTCATGATGTGAACCCTACTACTAGTGAGATTCAAACACTCAAGCACTTTAAGTTTTGCATGTCTTTGCTCTTTCAAGGCGCCTAAAATACTGGGTTACATCATAATGTCGTGTCAAGGGTATTCAAAATATGTTATTTAATTAATCACTTTGTTTATCATTTTACTTGTATATACTATATAATTTCTCAACAAAGGGTGTCCCTGACATGAGTGTAGCTATGCCCCTGGTTCAAAGTATCAAATAATACAATGATGATTGGGTGCACCTCTTTAAATAATAATAGAAATTTAAATCTAATATCTATTTTTTTTAGTAACACTTCTCCAAGTGGTTATCGTAACACTTTTGGTGTTTCAATTAATTTTCTTATGTTTTTCTTTAATCTTTCAAAATTTTCAAGTGTGTTACATTTAAAAATCCTAAAAAAATAGCACTATAAATTATATATATATAGTTAAATTAAATGGATATGTTAAAATTTTAAATTTGTAGTATTATATATCTTGGACCTATAATTTTTTAAAATTTAACGATCCAGTGTTAATTAAAAATCTAAATATCAAAGTGATCAAATTAATATCTTAGATGTATCTTTTTGTGATAGTGCACTAATTCTTTTAGAATCCTGGATAGGCCTTTTGTCACGTCCCGCCACATCATAGTTAAATTTTGCGTCCGGATAGAGGCAGAAGGGTCTAGAGTTGTGAAGAGGTTTGCGGAGAACTCTAAAACCTTCTAGGTTAATCAAGAAGGCTAGAGAATTCCTCTAGAATAACTTAGACATTTCAAGAAAGTCTTTGAAAGATCCTAGAAAGTGTAGACTTTTCTATAATAGGGACTAAAATGTAAATAACTTAGGGACTTGTAAGTAATTTTTATTTACACTTTAGCCCCCTAGGAAGTAGTATAAATAGAAGAGCTCTCATTTGTAAATCAATTAAGCAAGTTGTAAGCATTCTCCAAGCATAATGCAAAGCCTTCTACCAAAGTTCTCTTTTGTTCTTTTTAAGTTCTTTTTCAAGCATTCTCTTAGCGTTCCAAGTCTTAAAGGCTTCCTTGAACTTACAAGATCTTGAAAGATTAGTGAGTAAGTTGTCGAGGACCGCACAGAGTCTTAGCAAATACTCAAGTCCGTGATATCGTGGTATCAGAGTGATGTTTGATACTAAGGGAATGGCTACCGAAGGAGACGTAGATTGAACTAGTACCACCAACATCCGTATGGATGGCGGAATGAAGAACCGAAAGGGGAAGAAACATCAAAAGGGTAATGATGAGGTGCTGCCCGATCCCACACCTAGCGAGGCACTAACATCTCATCCACTATCGACTACCGAAACAAGTGACGACGAAATGGGCGAAGACGCCATAGACGTCACCGCTGGAGAAGAATGGGTCGCAAGGGTGGAAGTGGCAAGGCAGGTTGTGGAGATATTAGGTCGGCGCATGAACGTGGCCGACGGCAAGTACAAGACCCTTGAGGACTTCACCCTTGAGGAGATCGAGAGCATCCGTAAGGAGTTGGAGGGTCACCAGCGGGTCGAGTTTGAGATGAAGGAGGTTATCACTTTCATGGAGTATCGACTCATGGAGGCGTTGAGCACGATTGAGACCGTGAAGGCCGAGTTAAAAACACTCAAGGAAGGCGCAAAAGTTGGAGGATCATCGTCGTTCGACCGAGATAGGGAGGCCAAGGTCGAGGCTCCCAAGCCACTTATGTTCAAAGGCGTCCGTGACGCGCAAGAGGTGGATAATTTCTTGTGGAACTTGGAGAATTACTTCAAGTATAATCGAGTGAATAACGACGAAAATAAGATCAACACAGCTGTGTTGTACCTTTCAGATATGGCCATGCTATGGTGGAGGCGTAAAGAGTCGAAAATAGGGAACGGGCGTTGCACCATCAACACTTGGGAGCAATTATGCGAGGAGTTCAAGAAAACCTCTTCCCCAACAACATTATCTATGAGGCAAAGCGCAAGTTTAGGGAACTGAAGCATACGAACAACATACGCGCATATGTGCAGGAGTTCACCACCCTCACGCTTCAGATTCCCAACCTCACGGATGAAGATATGTTGTTCCACTTCATGGATGGGCTGCAAAATTGGGCCAGGACGGAGTTGGAACGACGACAAATCAGGACTACTGATGAAGCCATCACGCATGTCGAAGCTTTGACAGACTTCAGGCACGAGAAACTCGACATAGCCATAGGAAATGAGATGAGAGGTAGTCATGACAATTGTGGGGGAGATCGTGGCAAAGGCGAGGAGCAACACCCACATCCTAAGAAACATGATGCTTGATGTCAAGAAACACGCAGAGAACGACAGAGGTTGCCAAAAAAGTGGTTGTTACATATGTAGTATGGTCGCATGGCTATGCGAGGTGACCTGAGCTGAACAGCCTTGGTACTATTCTACGAGAGTGGAAAGAGAAGGAAGCACATGAGCAAGAACAAGACGCGGAGAAGATGCAGTTGGGCTTGATAGGACTATGCGGAGCTATCACCAAGCAACCAAAGAAGTCGAGAATATGGAGCGTGCAGTATGTCAACATCACGATCAATGGAAGACCCGCTCGTGCTATGGTCAACACAGGTGCAGAGGTCAATATCTTGACCAAGACGGCAGCGACAAGGTTAGGGCTGCGTTACAGTCCAAGTAACGCCCAACTCAGGACGGTCAATGTACCACCGACTCCCGTGAGTGGAGTCGCGCATGGAGTAAGTATCACACTAGGGGCGTGGCAAGGTAAGAACAACTTCACTGTCGCTGCTCTGGATCTCTTTGATGTAATTCTTGGGCAAGAGTTCTTCTAGCAGTGCCACGCAGTGATCGCTTCTTACCTCCAACAAATTCTGGTCATGGAGCAAGGAGGAACATCCATGGTTCTCCTAGGGTAAGGCACCAAAGACGGAAGGACAAGTGCGACTAATGGCCATGCAGCTTGAGAAAAGCAATAAGAAAAAGAGGACGACATTCACAACCACCATTGCAAGTTTGGAAGAAGACAATGTTGCCAAAGGGGCCTCGCCACCACGCACGAGGAAGGATAATACTGTGATGCCAAGGAAGCCGTCGAGACGCTTGTCTCCTAGGAAGGAGGTAGATCGCGAGGACGAGATAGAGGAGAAGAAGCAATTGAATGAGTTACTCGAGGGCATTGATCGAGTCAATGGACTATTGGTCACGCGTACGAGAAGACAAGACTCAGTAGCCGATGAAGTGACGATGCGACGCGTTCGTCGCATCAATAGGTGGGGCAGAGTGTCACGTCCCGCCACATCATAAATAAATTTTGCGTCTGGATGGAGGCGTAAGGGTCTAGAGTTGTGGAGAGGTTTGCGGAGAACTCTAGAACCTTCTAGACTAATAAAAAAGGCTAGAGGATTCTAATAACTTAGACATTTCAAGAAATTCTTTGGAAGATCCTAGAAAGTGTAGACTTTTCTAGAATAGGGACTGAAGTGTAATGACTTAGGGATTTGTCAGTAATTTATATTTACACTTTAGACCCCTAAGAAGTAGTATAAATAGAAGGACTCTCATTTGTAAATCAATCAAGCAAGTTGTAAGCATTCTCCAAGAATAATACAAAACCTTCTTCCAAAGTTCTCTTTTGTTCTTTCTAAGTTCTTTTTCAAGCATTCTCTTAGCATTCCAAGTCTTGAAGGCTTCTTTGAACTTACAAGATCTTGAAAGATTAGTGAGTAATTCATCGAGGGCCACACGGAATCTTATCAAATACTCTAAGTTCGTGACGACTTTGCTCCCTATGGCATAATTATTGCATAGATAAAAAAAGAATCTTATCACCTTTCGGTGCACAACAATATTGCTCAGAAAACTCCCCAAATATACAGCCACATTTATGTTGGATCTTTTAAAAATATATTACTTTTTAAATATTTATTACACTTATATCAATATTTTCGAAAAGTTCAAGCAATATATGTCTACAATTGTCATGTTAAAACGATTAGAGTACTTGGATTCATTCCAAATTAGTGAAATCATGCTAATATCTTCTAATTTTGATTTAAAACAAAATTTTAAAAATATTTTTTTTTGAATTTTTGATCTTAAACTTAAAATATGTAAAAAAAATTTATCAAACTATTATTTAATTTACAGAAAAATGTCAAAATTGTACTTAACTATGCGAAAGAGACCACTTATATCCTCCATTACTTTTTGGGATCAAAAGTATTCCACTGTTATCCTAGGAGACCACAAATACCCTCAAAAGTTAACACCTCAATTTTTTAGTGACGTGACATGCCACATGGGACTAATCCCTCCACGTAAGCGTTGCCAACTAAGATTCACTACAAAAGAACTTGACTTATAGTGGCGACAAAGTTGCCACAAAATCCCAAAATATTGCCATTAAAGGTTAGAAGTGACTTTTAGTAACGACTAAGGCTCCAACAACAATTCGCTAATAAAACCTATTTTTTCAACAAAAAAAACATGACAATTAATTTTTGATTGTAAACTAATTTTCTAAAATAAATAACTTGCAATATCAATATTAAAAACACTCAATATTATTACAAAAAATCATGGAAATTACTTCTCGATTCACGTCTCCTACTATATAATTCATCTTTGTACATTTTATACTTTTATATATAACATAAAAATAAAACATACAATGTCTTCAAATCCTACTTAATCGATATCATTTTTAATTTTTTTAAAAACAATGAAGATAAAAACACAAAATTAGAATTTAATGTTAAAATTTTTTAGTAACGATTTTTCGGGCTTTTGTGGCGACTATTGTCGTCGCTAAAGGTCTAATTTTTTTTTGTAGTGAATCCTAGTTGACAATGCTTAGGTGGAGAGATTAGTCCAATGTGGCATGTCACTGTTGGGAAAAAGTATATAAATATAAAAATATATATGGTAAAAGTAAAAGAAATAAAATGGAAAAATAATGACACCAAGAATTTTACGTGAAAATCATTCTAAATAAGGGAAAAAACCACGGGCCAAGAGGAGCAACTGATGTCACTATAGTAAGAAATTTTACACTGTGTTGTCACAATTCAATACTCAAACTGGCTACTACACACTAAAAAGGAACAACACTCTTTTGGTTTCCACCTTACTAAAATATCACTCACACTCTATTTTCTTCATAGACTATTTTTCTTGTACACTCTATGGAATACCTCACTTTGCTCTCAAAATGGTTTTTCTCTCTAACTTGATGTGTTCTATAGATGAGCAATAACTATTTATAGAAAGAGAAGATTGACATAGGTAAATATAACAAAGTCAAAAATGATTGAAAATTTTACCAATTTGTCAATCACCTAATCTTTTATTTACAACTCCAATTACTATTCCTTTTAACAATTACTTATAACAATTGAATAGTAAAAATTGACTAAAAATATGGGATGGACTCCACAGCTGTGTCACTAAAAAGTTGGGATGTTAACTCTTGAGGGTATTTGTGGTCTTCTAGAATAACGGCGGTGTTATTTTTATTCCAAAGTATAATGGAGGGTATAAGTGATTTATTTTGCATAATTTAGGAACAATTTTAACCCTTTTTCGTTTAATTTATAGTCTTATACATGATAAGTTAAAAAATCAAAATTTATAATTAAAAAAAGGACATTATTTTTTGAACAGATTAAAAATATTTTAGACAATTTTTTTAATAAAAAAAGTACAAAGATATTAATATAAACTCACCAAATAGAAATTGCATCGACGGCCACTTCAGCATTCTTGAGGTATCCAGCAAAAAGAATTAATGCCATGAAGTACCATATCTCTAAGCTGCAATAAATAATAAATACTGTCTTTAATACTAATTAGCTATCATAATTTTAGCACATCTTGTGATATATAGACCCTCTCATTCACATTTTAATTAGAGCAAATTTCAAAAATAATTAAAATTGGAAATTTGAGATGATTTCGTGAAGAATTAAAAATGTTAAAAAATTTGAAAGTTGTTTGTGTCTTCATGGGTTTTTAGTGTTTTAAGGAAGAAGAAGCAAAGAGAGTGAACTTGATCCAAAACTCTAACTGAAAAGTATTAAAACCTTGTTTGATATGTAAAAACTTATTTTATCTATTTTGTTTATATTCGTTTGAGCTTAAATAATTGAAATTCATATTTGCAGAGCCCAAAATTTTCACTAAGTAGGTTCAAAATCACTATAAACATAAAAACCAAGAAACTCACCAGAGCATTACAGCAGATGCAAAAGATAGTTTAACAAATTCCCAAAGATTTTGAAAAGCCTTCATAGAAAATCCAGACCAAGCTTCTCCACAAGCTCCATTAAATATATACACCAACTTAGCCACCACTAAGAACCACCATGAACTGTTCAGCACCACCGCCGCACCCACAAGTCCCCACCTTCAGTGACGAAATCAAAATTTCAATAATAGGGTTCAAAATCTGAAAAAATAGATACACGAAGTAGTCGAATGAGGTTTGATATCTATTATATATATCTAAAAAAGTTATTTTAACTATATATAAATAATATAATTTTTTGCCAAAAAAGATTCAGATGAACCCGATCTATAAGGTGGCCTCCGCCAATACCCACCTTAACTTGAGCATCAAAAGCCAACTAAACAAAGTGTGTCCGGCAAGAGCAAACCCCGCTATAACAGCTGTCACCATAATCTTGCTCTGAGCTTGCAAGAATTTTTGAATCGGAAAGTTTAGTGCATACGCAAATAATTGTGGAATCATCCATATGGCAAATGTACCTGTAGAGACGAATTCAGAATACAAAGTATGTAGTTATATTAAATAAATAAAATCCATCTTAAATTCGCCTCTATATATATACCTGCCCACTTTGATATATTGGAAGTCTGACCGATGAATCTGAGTAGTTGCGTGGCAAAAATATAAGGGAACAGTAGAATTAAAGCGGTAGAGGTGAGGATTATCCAAGATCGTTGCATATAAGTTCCTAGCATTTCTAATTGCTTTGCTCCATATGCTTGTCCGCATAATGTCTCCAGTGCACTTCCCATTCCCAACTAAAATCACAATAAGTGTGGTATTCAAAATTAATAGTTGTTATATCAGAAAGAGAAAACGAAATGATAAATTATTAATTGAGTGTTTGTCTGAGAAATCAATGTACCATTACGCCAAAAGAAAAACCAGCGATAACAGAGTTTTCAATAGAGATAGCAGCTAGTTGAATGGTACCAACATGACCAGCAAATACTTGAGTTATGGCACCAATTGAGTATTGGCAAAGGGAAGTGAAAATGGCTGGAGCAGCAAGGTTCCATAGTTTCTTCGATTCTGCGGAAAATTCTCGAACTAAGTCTTTAACTCCGTCGATTTCTTTGATATCATCTGAATTATTAGACGACGAACCATGTGAAAATGGTCTGAATTTTGGGCTTTGGAGCTCATCATTTTCGTGATTGTTCTCTCTTGATGTTAGAAGTGGCGCTACAGTAGTATCATTGGCCATAATTGGGGGCTATAGCTTGACTTTATGTTTTCACTATTGATGTTATAGAAGTGGCATCTAAGGCTTTGAAAGGAATGTACAGAAAAAAAAAATAAATTAATAGAGGCATAATCAACAACAGTTATGAGGGGTTAACTCTATGCTTTGAGAAATAAGAATTTGGTTTTTGGCCTTAAATTTTTATCATGTGTTAAAATTTCTATAGAAAAATTAATTCACCACGGTAGTATCAGTGGCCATAATTGGGGCCTATAGCTTGACTTTATGTTTTCATTATTGATGGTATGTACTATTTTCTTTCTTAGTGTGATATTTTTCTTTTTTTAGTTGGCTTTAAAATGAATAATAGAAAAAAAATGAACAGTAGAGGCATACCAACAACAGTTATGCGGGGCTAACTCTATGCTTTGGGAAATAAGAATTTTGTTTTAGGCCTTAAATTTTTATCAAGAGTAAATTATGTGTTAAAATTTTGATAGAAAAATTATTTATTTATATAAAAGGTATAATTTTTCTAAAAAAATATAATTATTTTATTCACTTTTACATCTTTTGTACTTTGTTAAAAATAAGAATGAATAGTGAAAGTTCTTAAACAAAGTAAATTACAATTTTATTTTATTTTTAAATTTTAATTTTAAACATTACTATGAGTTATATTAAAATGGGGTTTCATCAACTTCTTGCATTAAATTATATGGTTCTTACTTTTATCTTTATTTAATATTTGTCAACTTATTACTTATATAATTATGTTAAAAATTTATATAATAATTGCCTAGTATATTTTTCAATGTTGAGTTGATAAAATCATACCTAAAATTAATATCTGAAAAAACAATATTAGAATACTGATAATTTCATCTAAATAGCGTAAAAATATAATTTTTGAATAAATATGTATATGCCCCCAATTAAAATTTCACTTTAGAGCCTCAATCACGTTGAGTCACCCTTCATTGCTTGATTGAATACTGGGTCTACTTCTTTACTTCTTTATCGTCTCTCTCCTACTCATCACTCTTTTCTTTCTCTTTTTTTTTTTTTTTAGTTAAACTCCTTTTGGCCAGATTTTTTTCGCCACAATGGCCAAAACGTGACATTCACACTATAAACAGGTTTACTTTTTGACAGTTTTACCCTTATTTAAACTTAATTTATTAATTATTTTTTAATACATAAAAAGTTTCCCAATGCATGGGATTACACTTGTTCCAGATTCTCATAATTACATGTTAATTTCAATTTCTTTTAAAAAGTCTACAAAATGATGGCCTTAATAATTTCTTTTTTTCCCTTTACTTTTCAATATAAATTTTAAAGAACACAAATTTGAAGTTTACAATTAAGAATAAAATTTAAAATTTTAACAACAACATAAACACTAATAATATTAAATTTAAAATAAATTTATGTCACACGCAATTCAAATTAAAAATTCATAAAATAACTTAACAAGTAAAATTATTAATCAAAAGTGTCATATATATTGGTCATTTACATTATTATACTACTACCACTACTAATAATAATAATAATTAAAAAATTATATTTCTCAACTTTGTGATTTAGAGATAATATACTTTTTGTTAAAAGAAGTGGCTCACATCTATTTCAATTGTTACATATATAACTTTGATATAGCTAAATCTTTTTTAGTTGAAGAAGTCAAAAAATTAATTTAAAATTATTTTTTGATAAAATAAAAATTATACAAGGCATGTTTGACCCTTCTCATAATATTTTGAGGTATGTTTGAAGAGCCAAGATCATTTTTCGCTGATAAAAATAAAAAACTTATTAAATTTTTTTTAACAAAATAAAAATATAAAACGTATATTTGACCCTTCTTGAAATACTTTGAGGTATATTTGATCCTCTTCATACATGAGTTTTTATCTTTTTTTTTTAATCTTCTTTAATTTCATGACTAATTTTGATATATTATATTGATGATCAAATTTAATTTTTCACTTATCTTCTTACAAAGTCTATCATAGATGCATCAACTTTTTTTACAATTACAAAATAAAATTCAATATAACCGCAAAAAATTATTAATTTTAGTTTGCTTTTTATTAAAACAAGTTATTTTTATTTCATTCACTATTTTTTTTGTTTCTTTTTAATTCTCATGTTTTCTACACTAAAGAATGAAAGCAAAAAAATTAAACATGAACAACAAACCCAAATAATGATAAATAAATATATTCATAAGGGAGATAATTAAGACCCAAATTAACCGTTGAATAAAAAAAACTCAAAAATAAAATTACGTGAAAAAACTATCTGATTTTCCTCTATGTGAATATTGTTTGGTTAACTAACTAAAATAAATAAATTAAAATCTGAAATTTAACTTTCGTTAGTCAAAAAAGGATATATGAGTTATTTAATTTGCTCATGTAACGATAAATATATATGTGACATTTTCTTTACGGAATAGACATTATCTCTATATTACAAAATTAAGGAGTATATCAAATCTTTTTCTCCTAATAATAATCCAACATTATCTACACAATATTATTATTATGAACATCAAACAAACAACATGGTATAGTAAAGAAATGTAAAAAATATTTTATATCTTATTTGATTATTCTATATATATCAATGCTAGTATTATATTAAAAAGAGAGTAGTCAATCTTGATATTAAGATAATTATATAATAAGAAATAACTTTCAAGACACCACCACGGATATTGCATTATTATTAATAATTATTTAAAATATTTATGTCCCAAAATTATATTATTAGTTTTCTAAAAGAAAAACACACACGATATTTAAATAGTTAATTAATTAGTGAAAAATTATATTAATCATTGTCATTCAATTGTAAATTTCAGAATCCATATTTATTTTATTAATATTGCATATTGCTGAGAACCCCTGAGAGTAACATGTTAATGTTAATTATAGTCACGCACTATATTACATCAAATTTGATAACTTATAGATCATTACTCATATTTGTTATTAATATGACGTCTAAATATATAAATTTATAAATTATTATGTTTAAATAATTTAGACTATTTATTTGAATATTTTAACATAACATCTAAAACTTTATTAATAATGACAATCAAAACTCGAAACACTTTAGAGATGACAAATATAACAATATTATAAAAATCATATATATCATCAGTGTTGATCCTATTTAACAACAATCATATCGCATATGTGATAGTTTTGCACCCTTATATTATGTTGACTTGATAATGTGTGAACTACTACTTGTTTATTATTATTAATATGAGTTCTAACTAATGCGTTCAAATAAAATTAAAATACATATATAATTTTGTAAGTATAATTTTGAAAATATTTCAATAAAGTCAGAAAAAACTCAAAACACTCTATATATGATAAACATCAAATCATTACGGACATCATAAATTTTTTATTACTTATAAGTATCGACCCTAATTAATTTTGTAAGAATAATATCACATAAATATTTTTTTAAATATATTTTTAGTTTGTTATTAAATATTATATTTTAATATAATTAGTTATAGATAAACTTAGTTGGAGGTGTAAGTGTATATTTCTTATAGTACATAGAGTGTAAATGTTTAAATTTGAAATATATAGAGTGTATTTGAAACTAAGTCATATTAAAAAAATAATTAATGTATTAATTATATATACATAGAGAATTTGACATTAAAGCAAATTAATTACGATTTTTTTCCAGCCAATTATGATTTTTTTTGTGCTCTTAAAAAAATATTTTACATTGATGGAGTTCCAATAGATACATAAAGTAAATACTTTTATTGTTTCATTCATAGGATAACTATAACCAATTTAAGTGCTTAAATATAATTATCTATTTTCACCATATTCTAATTTTCTTTTTTATAAGAAGAGCAAAAAAAAAAAAAGTCAAGAAGGAGAAGTGGAATGACAAAAAATAAAAATAAAAAATTGAAGAAGGAATAAGGCATGGAATCGAAAAATTCATCTTATCAAAATAATAAATGCTCATACTAATTTAAAAATATAAAAAATTAATTTTATTTTGGAAAGAAAAGTTATAGTAATCTTTTTTACTATTCTGATCACATTTTGTTGACCATTTAATACTTTTTTTTTTAAATTGACTTCACGTAAATCTATATATATAGTCATGGCCCTAAATCTCACCCTGATCATAGTTTCGTGGTAATAAGATTTATAGGATTCTCTGTCAAGTTGATTTTTTATTCCAGTAAAAACATAATCATTGGTGATTCTTAACCAGCCACGTGAAGGAGAAATTGTGTGCAACAATGACATTTATAGCTGAAAACTCTAATTTTGTAAAACACGTGATGCTCAACTATTTGTTATAATTTAACTTATTAATATAATTTATAAATCAATTCACTATTCACTTATTAATAATTAACCCCAATACAATTAATAAATCCGTCCTATTACTAGTCCAACAACAAAAAAGTTATTGCCAATGAGTGTTTCTAAAAAAATTTTAAGGTGAAAATGTCTATTGAAATATATAATCATACATTCAAGTCCTCAATAAAAACGTATTATAATTCAAGTGTCTAAATAAAAATTACGGATAAACTTAAAAGTCTGACTATGTTCATTTTTATTATTCCTTCGTCTCAATCATGTGATGTTACTTAATAGATAAGTTTCTAAAAAATAATATATTAAAATTTTAATATTTAAAATAAATCATAAATATTTACAAAATTATATTAAATAAAGTGCATGAATAAATTCAGAATGTACTACTTCTTTACCTTTAATATAAATTTCGAATTCAAGTTTGAAAGAGGATCATATTGAAATTGTCTTGCTAAATAACCGGCTCAACCTAAACTTAATTGGGACTTCAATTTAGACTCGAATAATTTGGAGCTAGTAGGTGAATGAGAAGGACATTTTGGAGCCAATCGGTGGATGAAGAGTAATTTTCTGTAAGGATATTATAGACTTTTAAATTTCTAACCAAATTTTCTGACCATTTAACATTACCCTATAAGTTTTTATCTTATGTAGTACTCTCCTATTGTTAATTACTTTTCAACTTATGAATTGACACATCTTTTAAGAAAATAATGAATAATACGATAGATTTAATCATTTACCTCTATTAGTAATGAAGTTGATGAAATGAAAAAATCAAGATTTTCAAGAAGTTCTTCTTTTTCAATGTATTTAATTGAGGATGTAATAAGTAAAAAAAAATTTTTTGTCATTTTTTAGTTTGTTAAGATTAAATATTAAAAATTATGAGTTTAAATCGTAAAATAAACTGGCCAGAATTTTAAAAAGTCTATAATATTATTTTTATTTTAAAATAAATTCAAATTTTTTCTTTTTTTAATTAAAATGTATTAAAGTTAAAAAAGTAAAAATATTAAAATAATAAAATAACTCAGTATGAAGTATGTTATTTTACTATTATTCATACCAAATTCTGGCTAAATATTTCTTTTCCATAAAAAAATTATTAAACGTTTCTATTCGATATTTTAAATGATAGGAGAGGCACAATCAGGGGGTTAGGTGTCATTAATTCTTGGCTTAAGTCATATTCATCCATTCAAAGTTGTCCGCATAATTTACTTAAACATCTTAACTTATCTGTATGCCGATTGAACAACTTATTTGTTCAAAAATCATCCTCATTAAACACAAAATGCTGACATGACAAAAAATGTGTGACTCACTTTCTTTGAGCTCGTTAAGTTATTAAAAATAATATATTTTTTAATTAACTTTTACACTTAATTTAATCAAAAAGAAAAAAAATTAACAAAAAGAAAGGAACATCCATCTTCTTCCCCAATATTGCTGCAACTATTCTTCCATCATTTTTTATAATTTTTTTACATATGCACACTATACTACGCACCACTACCTCCACCTCTCTCTTTCCCTCACCCTCTATCGTTCTTCTTTTGCTTTTCCTCCTTCTTTCTTATGTTAATTTAAGTTTCAAATATCTTTGACGAAGTCCTATTAATTATTATGAAAAAAGATATGAATATATTTCTTTTGGGCAAAAGTTTGTTATTATTATTTTTCAATTCTAACAAATCTTAATTAATGATTAAGAAAATAGTGTGATTAAATGAAATATTATTTCCAATATTGAATTAGATTCAAGGAGAGGGGTAGGTGGGTTGATCGAAAACACACATACATATAATTTCAAATTAAAATAAAAAAACGTTGAAGTGAAAATGACTATTCGAAATGTGACTCCATTTTGTATCTTCTGGTAAACAAATGTGGAACTTAGTTGGGGGGTTGGGTTGGGGGTGGTTCTGGGAAGAAGAAAAAAAAAGAAAAGGGAAGATTGTTTTTTTTTTTAAATTTTTTTTACCAAAACATAGTTTTTATTTATTTTAACTGTTTTTTTATGGGGTCTAATGCCACATGTCTTTTTTTATTAGCTACTATGTCACGTCAGCCGTGAGTGTGTGACACACTATCTTTACTTTTAGTTGATTGTCAAAATATGTTCAATGAGTATTTTTTTTTCAACTAAAAAAGGAGTTCATTGGAAATAAATCTAAGATAAAGTGTCAAAATGAAATATATTAAAAACTTTAAGTAACCATAGATGACTTAAGTCTTAATTCTTTGACCCATGAACTACTAGGTTTAAAAAGTACATAAAAGAAGTATTTAATGTCATATATATTTTTTCATTTATTTTTATTTGTCTAATATTTACAACTTATAACATATTAAAAACAATTTTTTATACTTAAAATTAATTACTTATTTTTTAAAATATTTCATAAGACTTTAAAGTATTAATTAATATAAATACTGTAATAAATAAATAAATATATATATATATATATATATATAAAATTTCTTAAAAGAAATAATTTTTTTTAAAATGAACAACTAAAAATGAATCGATGAATTCATAGTCGATGAACAATTGTGGCATTGTTGAGTCCATATTTTTCATCGTCGCTCACCCCCCCCACCCCCCCCACCCACAACCATATTAAAATATTATTCAATATTTATATTGTTCAATCCGAATTGACATTACATGCGGCCCTAAATGACAGAAATGATTTCTATTAAAAATAATTTAAATTTAAAATTTAAATTCGACTTTTCTTATTAAAGAAAGAGCAACTTCATTTGGGACTGAACACCCATGGATAAATGGTGATGTTCATTCCAACCTATCCAACTCCAAAGTGAAGGTGGCTTATTCCTTCTAATCCAATAATAATTCTAGTATTCAAAATATCAAAATTAACATGTTCAACTACTCAAAAAACTGACATCCTTCTTGATACTAATCTATTTGGCGATGTGATTTAAAATTAAGATATGAAATTATATCATAAAATTAGGAGATGATGTTAAAATTTTATTTAAACATACAATTTAAAATTTTTATATTATATATATTTTTTTAAATATATTTATACATTATAAAAATATTAAAATTGTTCAATTATTTATACAATCTTATCAAATAAATAAAAGTTTAAAAAATCACATAATATATTATCAGAAAGCTATTCTTAAAATAGAAAAGTGGTACCATCTTTAAAGCAATAAAGTATTAATTCAAATTTTAATTTCTAGAAAAATTTCTTCCAACCAAAAAAAAGTGTTCAATAACTAATATAACTAAATAGTTTTTAAAAATTATTTCTAAACGTTACTAGAAAATTATCAATATGTTCCTTTTGAAGAGGAAATTTTTATACAACAAAAAAGAGTTCTTTTTTTAATTAAGAAAATATATTTCAAACTCAAATCAATATATTCCTTAAGTAATACAATGAATTATTAGAAGTTTTAACTAAACTAAATCATTATATAAAATAATTTATCAAAGTAATATATTTTTCTAAAATTTTACAAAACTAGTATAAACGTATTTCACGGTAACGTTTTAGGGTATATTTTATTTTTTAAAAACTAACAGCATTAGGTTGATATACGTTACTGTAAGTAACGTTTTACTTTTAAAACGTTATTTTCAGTAACGTTTTACTCTTAAAACGTTACTGTGAGTGACATTTTAAGAGTAAAACGTTACTGTGAGTAACATATATCAATCTGACGCCATCAACTTTTAAAAAATAAAATATATCATAAAACATTACCGTGGAATACGTTTATACTAGTTTTGTAAAATTTTAGAAACATATTATTTTGGTAAATGACTTTATATAATGACTTAGTTTGATTAAAATCTCGAATTATTATTTTTTATATTAAAGGATATTGCAACTTTAATTGAATTTGAATAGAGATAGATAATTCAGTTATTTCTTTAATGTGTTCCTATAATTTAGGAGCTTTTTTCTATAAAAGAAGTGTATAATGTAGTTAAATACTATTAAAATCTAAATTTTATATAAGGTAAAAATTAAAATATTAGTAAAAAAAAGATATTTTAGTATTTTCAATTATTTTTTCTTTTCTATTTTTGTCACGATTCGAAAATCGGTGTAATGACACTCGTCTTATCCCACCAATACAAGTCAGCTTAACAAAATAATTTTGATAAAATGCGGAAATAAAATCAAAGTCTGATAACAATTACTAATACAAAAATAATTCAACTTAATTCAATCCAAAAAACCTAGTTGTCATGTGTACAAGCCTCTAATGTAAATACTAGAATTGAGGTAAAAATACGAGTCTAAACTGAAATTGTCTTTCATGTAAAAACAAAGTCATCAACAGGAGTAGGAAAGTTCGCTGATGTAACAACCTGTTTAGTCGTTTTGAGCAGTAGAGTTTATTTCTGGTAATAGCTGTCTGGGTCGACGGATCCCACGACGGACCATCATGGGCACGACGGACCGTCGAGGGGGTCTCGTTCCAAAACACTTAGACTCTGAAATTGGGTACGGGGAAACAACTCTCTGAACTTCACGACGGAAGAGCAGCACGGACCGTCGTAGGCACAACGGACCGTCACAGAGTCTTTAATGAATTCGACTCTCTGAACTTTGTGACGGACCTGCAGTACGGACCGTCACAGTCATGACGGACCATCACAGGCGGCGTAACCTTGACTGGGTCGGATTTCTGTTAAAAGTTTTTAAGGGGTGTTTTGGAGTATTCCTGCTTACGATTATAAAGTTAGTGGTTTAATGTTAATAATTCAATTACTTGGGGGTTAAAGGAGATAACCTTGGAATAAATAGTGGGTTACTTTTACCATCTTTTATACTTAATTATATGATAATTAGGGTAAAAGAAAAAGAGGTTGAATAAGGAAAAATAGAAAGAACAGAGAGAAGAAGAGAGAAACGAGCGGGAGAAAGAGAAGAACGCAGAGGAAAGCAAAGGTTTTGGGGGATAGCTTGCTTGATCGCGATTCTTCGGTGGAGGTAGGTTATGGTTTATGCTATTTCATAGTAAACTCTTAATAGCGAATGATATGTATTGGGTAGTATTGTAAAGTCTTCTATATGCTTAATTGTATGCTTGCATGATGTGATTATGTAATTGTAATGGATTGGAACGATGAGACTGTGAATCTTTAACCTTAAATCCTCTTTGTTAATGATGATGCCTTGGTATAAAAGAAGGCTTGATGAACTAAAGGAATGAGTTTAAGGGATCGGGTGTCACGAACCGACACGTAGAATTAGGGGATCGGGTGTCACGTACCGACACGTAGAATTAGTGGATCGGGTGTCACGAACCGACACGTAGTAGTAGGGGATCAGAGTGTCACGTACCGACACCAGAAATTAGTGGATCGGGTGTCACGAACCGACACGTAGTAGTAGGGGATCGGAGTGTCACGTTCCGACACCAGGATAGTAAGAGAATGAATCTTTAGGGGATCGGAGTGTCACGCTCCGACACCAGGATGATAAGGGATTGAATCTGGAATTATGTGAATGTAATTAAATTCAAAGAACCTACTTCCCAAATGAGTATTGTGGAGGCTTGAGTCCTCATGGGTGTACTTGGCGTTATTATCAATGATTCTTGTACTTGTTGTTGTCACCTGTTAGGTATTATGGCTGATTTTATGTTATTATCTGATATATGTTGCTTTCTATTTTGAGTTGGCCGATAATACCTACTCAGTACTTGTGCCTTGTACTAACCCCTACTTGTATGTTTTCTCTTCGTTATTTGTGGAGTGTAGCAAACGTGCCATCGTCTTCAACTCAACCGCAACTCTAGCCAGACCTCAGCATAATCAGATTTCAGGGTGAGCTATTATTCCTAGCTCGGACTAGATTCTCTCTCATTCATGTCTTGATGTCCTTGAAGTTCGGACATGGAACATCTGTTTTCTTATTTTAGCTTCCTAGACACTCTTAGATTTAGAAATTTGAGGATAGAATGTTCTTGTGGTGATGACTTCCAGATTTTGGGGATAGTAATTGATAAATTTTAGAAGTTATTAATTGATTTCGTTAATGAGTTTTAAGTCTTCCGCATTATATTCTGTTTATTATGGTTGAAATGTTGGGGTTTAGATTGGTTGGTTCGCTCACATAGGAGGGTAAGTGTGGGTGCCACTCGCGGCTCGTTTTGGGTCGTGACAACTGAGATGACAAGCAGCTACCTCACAATCCTCCACAAGATGCCTAGAAAACGAAGAGAATGGAAGGTATCACGAAGATCCGGACTTGTAACCTAAATTTTTTTGTAGAAGTAATGAGTGAGTACCAAACCACGCGGTACCCAACAAACAAACCTCTAAACACAAGTTAAATGAACAAAATACGGGTACTCCTTACACCCTATCTGAACCTCCACACTACAGCCTAACAATTCACAGTTTACCAAACACACAACCCAATAACAACACTCTATCAGTTTACATATTCTCAGTAACAACTCAATATTCAACAATCACAAGTTTCACAGAGAAACACTAACAAGATCAGCAAAACATGTGTTCAAGATCATCAATAATAGAAATATGTAATGCCATGAGATGAAATGTCAAATATAGTGATGCATGCCTTCCCTAATAATACACACCCGCTATTTTTCAGTCTGAGATCCATGGAGGACATATTTGTCCATGCATCTGTTGTGGCACACGACACAACACTCGATAATAGTAATCATCGCGGCGTGCGATACGTCCCTCGAAATATAATATCCATCGCGACACACGATACGACCCTCGAAATGGTACAACTTCTTATCACATAAATCTCATCAGAACCATGTTTCAGATGCAATACAAATGACATGCTCAAATAAAAATAAGGAGATAACCATTTTGATAACAAAGAGCAATTTATAACAGGGAATACAACACCAACAATTAAGTAACAAATCTCCAAATCATTCTCAAATATCACACAAGAAAATACACGAATTTCATATGCTTTACAAGGGTTTAGAAATCCACTTGCCTCAATTAATCAACAATTCACTCTGGAACTTGAGCCTTTCCTTTTCGTTGGGCTTCCAAATTAATGCAATCTATCCAAATAAGTAATTACAATAAGATTTTCGAACTAACAACACTTATATTATCATATGTCTATCTTAGATCAAAACTTTATCCGAGTTTATAATAAAGTCCCTAAGTCTTGATGCCAACTAATATTTCAATTCTCATATTTATCAAGTTCAAGCCTAAGATTAAGATTACAACCTTAATTGCTTTTATATAATATAATTCATTTAATATTTCATTACCTATATCAATATATCAAAATTTAGAATTATAATGTGATAAAAAAAATAAAAATAAAATTCAAATTAAAATAATGACCGAAACAATTTGTACATTATTATGACATAACCCTCCAAACTACCCTATCATAAGCCATTGATGGCCATGGCCAATCACATGTCATGGTTCTCCACTAACATCTTTTTTTATATATATATATATATATATATATATATATATAATGGCCAATCACATTTCATGGTTCTCCACTAACATCTTTATATATATATATATATATATATATATATATATATATATAATGGCCAATCACATGTCATGGTTCTCCACTAACATCTTTATATATATATATATATATATATATATATATATAAAGTAGCATTTACTATTATTCTGAAACAATTCCAACTTTCCAGATTGTTTCTCTAATCCACTTCACATATCAATTCAATTCTCTTTTCCTCACGTTTTGTTTATTTTATAATTCAATTGTCAACATAATATAATAATACTATCAATAATAATAAAGAATTTGGAGAAACACTAAAATCAATCTACATACTAACATGTATATCAATTAAAGGCAGTAACATCATTCAATTTTTAGAAAAAAATTGCAATGCTTTCAATGTGAGCCAAACACCCCACAATTACCTTATGACTACCTTATAACCATTTCAATAATTACCCCAAATAATTACCCACGAAAACTTGTCCCCAAACTTCCAATTAATCACGTGTAACAACAATAACTTCAAAAATTAATATGTTACTCTTTATCCCACCTTAGAAAACATATGAATTGCTTCAAGAATTACAATTCATTACGAAATTAAAAAGTTTCAATTTGAAATCTCACCTGGATGTAGTTCTCAACTTGCGATGCCGAGACCCTTGTCCGCTCCTTTTTCCCCTTTTTACTTTTTTTCTCAATTAATTATGTAGTAAAAGTGATAAGTTTAACTTACTTATTTTTATTGAATATAGGCTAAATGGTATAGAGTCTTAAATAAATTATCACTTTAGCTCATTAACTATCGGTTCATTTATTTACAATTATCCATCAATTATTTGACTCAAGTTAAACGAATATTTAAAGTTTCCAAAAATGACCTCTGGGTCAACACCATTTTTTTCTGGAAAAGGGCCTAAAAATGGTATTGGAAATGGTACAAAACTATCCTCCATCCACCTATTGGCTCCAAAAATGTCCTTTTCACCCACCTATTGGCTCCAAAATACCCTTGTCATCCACCTTTTGGTTCAACATTAACCACTTATTTAACGGTTTTAAATTTAAATTATTTAATTTTTTTTAAATACTTGGCGCTTATCTATTCAATATAATTTAATTTATCAATGTCATTTATAAACCAACTCATTACCCACGCATTACTAATTAAGCCCCACCCAATTAATAAACCATTTTTAATATCAAAGTCGCCCTAAACACTACTAAAGCACGACAAAATTACCGATTCTTGATAATGACATTCAAAATTATTTAAGTCCGTATTGAAGCCTAAATTAAATTTAGGTTGAGCCGCTTATTTAGGAGGACACTTCAATAGGATTTTGTTTCAAGCTTGAATTCGAAATGTATGATTAAAGGTAAAGCAATAGTACCTCTCGAATTAATTCATGCACTTTTTAAATATAATTTTATAAATATTTATTATTTGTTTTAAATATTAAAACTTTAATGTATTCTTTTTTTTAAAAGTTATCGATTAAGTAACATCACATAATTGAGGCGAATGAATAATTAAGATGAACATAGTCTGACTTTTAAGTTTATCTGTAAGTTTTATTTAGACATTTGAATTATAATATGTTTTGATAGACGACTAAAATTTATGATAATGTAATTCTATAGACATTTTTGCCTCAAATTTTTAGAAACACTCATTGGTAGTGGTTTTTCTGTTGTGCATTAGTAATGAGCGGGTTTATTAATTGTGTGTGGTTTAATTAGTAACAGGTGGATAGTAGATTTGTTTATAAATTATATTAATAAGTTAAATTATAAGAAATAGTTGAGCGCCGTGCATTTATAAAGATATTGAAATAGTTTAAATTTAAAATCGTTAAATAAGTGGTTAATTTTGAATCCAAAGGTGGATGACAACGGTATTTTGGAGCCAAGAGGTGGATCAGAAGGGTATTTTGGAGTCAATAGATGGATGGTGGTTAATTTTGTACCTTTTCTGATACTTTAAAGATGTTTTAGGTCATTTTTCATTTTTTTTCAATCAATCTAAATATCGCTATAAACAGAAAATCACTTACAAGCCAAAGAGCACCACACACCATTCTTTTCTATTTTTTTTAGTAGTTGCATTTTTTTTTTTTTTTTTTAGATTTTAAGTTAATTTTAATTTTAATTTCGATAATTTATAAATTCTATTTCTTGTGGTACTAACAATAGATATTTGTACGTCTTTTAATCATATATATATATATATATATATATATATATATATATATATATATAGAATATAGATGAAAGATTGTGAAACCCCTACTTCTTACATTGTCCACATAAATAGAGAATATAGATTTCTATGAATCTTTATAGCACCAAAATTCAAAATATAATTCTGCAGTAGCTATCCTCCAAACATCAAAATTGAATTCCCTTTCAACATTTTGTGCATTTTCTGAGCCTTGCATTTAAATGCAATGATGGATATGGCAGCAATGATGTTCCACCAACTAAATATTCAGAATTTTTTTTTCAAACGTGAAAAATGATATTTGAAAAATTAATTTAGTTGAGTTTGACTTTCACTATTAATTACAGTTTTTGAAAATGAATCAATAGAATCAAAACATCTTTTGTGTTATTTTTGATTTTTTTTTTTTTGAAAATTTTAAACTCAATTGAATTTCAAAATTTTATGGCCCCACAGATTTTTTGGAATTCAACTCTGAGGAAAAAAAAGTTCATGGCCGAATGCCCACGAACATTCTCTTCTATATACCTTATAAATATTCAAGATTATTCATATGTTTTTAAGATATATAGACAAATTTAGTTCGCTTTTTTTCGATTTTGCTAATTATTCTCTTATATATTTGATATTCTCAAAATACATGTGAATTACGTCAGTTCCGTGTATTAATATGACTCACATGTATTTGATATACATGACTATTTCGTTCGTTTCCCTCCCCAACTTTTTTGCATCTTTCCGTGTTTTAGTGTATCTAATAGAAAAGTGTATGTGTGTATTGTAACGATTCATTTGTTCATTTTGAGTATTAGAGCATTTTATTTCATAAAATACTTTTTGATAGATTCTAAATAAGTATGTTGGACTGTTTGTAATTATATTTATGAAATTAATGAGGTAATTTTAATTACTTATTTAGTTGATGATTAAAGAAGATAAAACTAAAATTAATAGTGATCAACTTTTATAATAAGTTACATATAACAATTAGGACAGTAATGCTTAGGTTTTAAAATCAAATTGAGAACAAGGCTTATCTGAAGACGACATGAGGAGCCGCAAGCCTTGATCAAGGTAAAATTAAGTCTTCAATTCTTAATGTTCATCGGAATGCAATTTGTTAAGACAAAAGGTATACATATGGAAAACATTAATTGTGTGATGGAAGGGAAGTTTGATTATAGTATTTAGTGTGTATAGATTTCATATATATATTTGTCGTACATGGCCATATGAGTGGCATCAAATTTCTATTGGGTTTCTGTTGAAATTTTTGTCAACAAATATATGCATATAATATTGATAAATGCCAAGGTGAATTAAGGTAAGGGTCTTATTATTATTATTATTATTGAATTTAGACGAAAGAGAGGAAAGCATCATGATTTTTGTGATTTTCGAGTGAGTTCAATTTGTGTCTATTTATAATATTGTTGCATATAGAAATTAGTATTATAATATTATTTGGATTGACAAAATTTAAGGAGAGAATTGATTGTTGGACTAATTTTTAGTTGGTATATGATTGATTAGAGTTAAGGGTAGGAAGGTGTTGATTGGTTGAAGAATTTAAATTTTGGAAAGTTGAGTCGATCGTTAATAACCAGCAACTAGGGTGCTGTTTGCAATTCATAATCAATTTGATTATGCACATTAAAATGAAATTGGCTTCATAATGTTGCTAGCCTGCCACTGGTATCGTAATCAGTGGCCTAATTTTAATATTATAATTTTGTTATGATTTAAGAAATCAAAGTTTGATATATTGATATAGATAATTAAATATTTGGTGTATTATACTATATGATTATTATTAAAATTGTGCTAAGTGGAGGAATTAAGACTTACTCTTAGGTTTGAATATTAGGAAATTGATTATAAAGTTAGGTGAATTTCGGATCTAGGCTAGACATAGAGTAATATGATGTCTGTAGACTCGTTAGCTTACAAATTATGCATATATATTTGATAGATTGGAAAGGTTCAGAAACATTGAGGAAAGGAAAAGTATTGGAAAAGTAGCTTACGTGACTCCGGTTCTTTGGTGGAGGTAGGTTATGGTTTATGCTATTTGATAGTAAACTCTTAATAGTGATTGATATGCATTGAATGATGTTGTAAAGTTTTCTATGTACTTGATTCTGTGATTGTGTTGCTTGGTTGTGTGTTTTAAGATTGGTCTGAGATCCTAAGACCGCGGAATTTATATTCTTGAACCCTCTTTATCAAAGTGATGCCTTGAATAAAAAAGGCTTGATGAAATATTATCAATGAATAAAAAGTGAAGATAATAAATGATAAATTAATGGGCAACTTTCACATGTATCAAATAAAAAATTCATATTTGTATGCTATAGCAAAGTTTGCATAATTGTGCTCCATAGCAAACATAAAAACTGTATAATTCGCTATACATATACAGTTGAAGCAAATTGTATAAAACGAAGTGTATAAAACAAGAAAGAGAAAGACATTTGGATAGAGATTGTATAAAACGAAGTATATAAAACAATAAAGAGAAAGACATTTGGATAGAGAACTGTATAAAAACGAATTATATTATTATAAGTGTATAGAACGTATATACAATTTGAATTTGTATAAAATGGGAAAGAGAGAAAGACAAAAGAGACTTGACAAGGAATATACAATTGAATCGAATTCTATAAAATGAGAAAGAGAGAAATTAGATACAATTTGAAAATTGTATAAAACGAGAAAGAGAGAAAGACAAAAGAAACTGGGCAGGGGAGTATTTTTATTGTATAATTATAAGTGTATAGGACGAAAATATATTTACTTGCATGTGTATATATAATTTTCTCACGCTTTATACAAACAGAAACGCAATTTATACATTTATCTTCTGTTTGTATAAGTGAGAAAGGCGAGGGTGGCAAGCGAGATTTGGGAGAGTGGCGAGCGAGATCTGGAAAAGGGGAGATAGGGGAACAAAAATATGTGTATTTATACAATTTTCTCTGCTTTATACAATTAGAAACAATTTTTATACACTTGTGTTTGTATAAAAAGTGAGGAAGCGAGCGAGAGATTGGAGGAGAGCTGCGAGCGAGATATTTGGGGGAGTGGAGCCTGACAATTTTTTGCAAACGTTTGCTATGGAGCACAATTAAATCAAACCCTAGTTACTGCATTTATTTTAGGTTATTAATTTTCTATTATATACAATTTTTCCTAAAGTAATAGTATAATTGAATCAGAATATCACGTTTCGACACGGTATAATTGGATCGGAATGTCACGTTCCGAAATGGTATTCTTGGATCGGAGTGTCACGTTCCGTCACGGTATTTTTGGATCAGAGTGTCACTTTCAGATACGGTATTCTTGGATCGGAGTGTCACGTCACGGTATAATTGGATCGGAGTGTCACGTTCCGACACGATAATATTAAAGGAAAAACATATTGAATTAACGGAATGCACTCAATCTCAAAGAACTCAATTCCCCAAATGGTTTGGTCGGAGGCATGAGTCCTCATGGATGATCTTGATATTGTTGACTTGTTATATACTTACTTTAGTGTTGTTGACACTTGTTTATGTTGTTTGTCATGTGTTAAGTTCTATAGTTGAGTTCATCCTATTACTCATTGTATATTAGTTTCTATTTTGGGTTGGCCGATGATACCTACTCAGTACATGTTGCCCCGTACTGAGCTCTACTTGTATTTTTCTTTGTTTTTCTTTTATGGAGTGCAACGAGTGTACCAATGACTTCAAATTTCCCTCAACTCTAGCAAGTCTGGTATATCAGTAGGGTGAGATATTCATTCAAGAGCTTGTTGATTCTCTTGGTTATGGCATGATGTCCTTAGTTTTCGGACATAAACTATTTTATTCATTTACTTTGGTGTCTTTGATACTCTTAGACTTAGTAATTGGAGATTAGATGTCCTTGTTGTAATGACTTTTAGGTTTTGAAAAACGATATTAATTAGATTTTGAGCTTCCGCATTATTATTGTATAATATAATTTAAGGTTGAACTTGTTGGTTCGCCCACCTAGGTAGTTAAGTAGGGTGTCACTCACGACTCAATTTGGATCATGACATGTATCTAAGTGTATCTTTCTCAATATATACTTAAAAATTCTTATAAGTAATAAAAACATGTAATTATTTGAGAATATAAGTAGAATTAATTTATATGACCCGAATGTATGTCTAATAATACAGTTTTTCCATACTTTCAGTGGATTGTCCGAGTTCTGAAATATCTTATTATTTCAAAAAAAAAAATGGGCTTTACATAAGATTTCATGTTAGGAAATTTAGTTAAAGAATTAATAAATTAAATTGGTTAATTTTGTAGGTGAAATATTAGTCGAATGGTTTTTAGTTATAAACAAATAAGAATTGACTTCTTAAGAAAATTATTTTTTGCTGAGTAAATATTGAGATAATTTTTCTGGTCAATAATTAAGGCATGACACATCTTTTAAGAATAATATTTGGATAGAAATTTAAACCAATTTTTACTAGTCTTTTTAATTATTATTATACTATTTTTTTAAAAAGTAAAATAAATTAAAATTTTCATTTTAAAAGAATACGAAAAAAAAAATCTTTAACAATTTCCTTAAAACTCTCAAAAATTTATTTATTTTGGCAATTCACGGGCTAAGAGGAATAATATCTCAGCAATTGTTGCACCAAATTCTCAAAGCATTAAATAAGGGGAAGAATTTTCGAATGGTCCTAGAATCTCATTAAATATGGTTCAAATAAAAATGGGATATGTAAAAATAGTTTTCATTCATTTTACTTGTTACTTATTTTTAAATAAAGTTTTAATTTTATTTGTTATTTTAATATATTAAAATAAGATAATTATTCTTTCTTCGAAAAAGATTAAAATTATTTCTAAACTATGTAAAATAAATCACTTATACCCTTTATTATATTTTAGGATAAAAAATACTTTCGTCGTTATCCTAGGAGACAACAATACCCTCAAGAGTTAACACCCTATTAGTGACTTGACATGCCACATGAGACTAATCCTTCCACCTAAGCATTGCCAACTAGGATTCACTAGAGAAGAACTAGACCTTTAGCGGCGACAGTAGTCACCATAAAAGTCCAAAAAGTCCGTCACTAAAAGTTTTTAACATTAAATTCTAATTTTGTGTTTTATTTTTCATTGTTTTAAAAAAAACAAAAATGATATCGATTAAGTAGGAATTTGAAGACACCGTATATTTTATTTTTATGTTATATGTAAATGTATAAAATGTACAATGATGCATTACATAGTAGGAGATGTGAATCGAGAAGTAATTTTCATGATTTTTCATAATAATATTGGACATTTTTACTATTGATATTGCAAGTTATTTATTTTAGAAAATTAGGTTGCAATCGAAAATTTAATTATCATATTTTTTGTTGAAAAAATAGGTTTTACTAGCGAATGGTTGTTGGAGCCTTAGTCATCACTAGAAATCACTCATAACCTTTAGTGGCAATATTTTGAGATTTTGAAGCGACTTTGTTGCCACTAAAGGTCAAGTTCTTTTGTAGTAAATCTTAGTTGACAACACTTAGGTGGAGGAATTAGTCTAATGTGGCATGCCATGTCACTAAAAAAATTGGGGTGTTAACTCTTGAGGATATTTGTGGTCTCCTAGGATAACGGCGGGGGTACTTTTGATTCCAAAATATATTGAGGTGTAAGTGGTCTATTTCGTATAGTTCAGGGATAATTTTAACCCTTTTCCGTTCTTTTTTATATTTTACCTTTTATTATATTTATTCTCCAAATCATTTTTCAAGATAAATCCTAAACATCATTTAACAAGAATAGTATGATAAATTATTTACATCAATAATTATTTTATTAATAAATGTATCAAATTAACAAATAACAAATAAATGGATAGAGTAATTGACTGGTGGACCACAAAATAAAATTCAGGCCAAAAAGGAAGTATGACATGTTCCCTTAATTGTGAATAAATATTGTTGGACGGAGTGAGTATATATTACTCCCTGTGTCTAATAATAGTTGTCCACTATTTTGACATATTCAACAACTTTTTTCCACTTTTATCAAAATTAATGGACAATTTCACACTTAAGGTTCGATTTGTTTGTATACAAGTTATATTGAAATTAGTTATGTAGGGATAAGTTATATTGAGACAAGTTATTATGAGATTACTTATGCTTGAATTAATTTTTATTGTTTGTTTGGTTTATCATATTCAAACTTGTATTCATTGGATAGTTTTTAAGAATAAGTTGTTTGTCCACCTAATTATTTAGTTTTTCTTTTATATTTTTTGTGCAAACTTTAGTTATTTCATTCTGAAAAATGATATTTTCATCTTAATTAGCTTAAAGATTTTGTGTGCGCATTTTCATGATTGTGCCGTGTCTTTTTAATACAAAATTTTTCATCTTATTTAACTTAAAAATAAAACTTTCACCTTAATTCGCTTAAATATTTTTTGTGTGCATTTCCATGATTGTACCGAGTGTTTTTAAGTTAAATTTTCATCTTATTTAAATTAAAAATAAAATTTTCATCGTATTTAGATAAAAAAAAAAGAGTTTCATCTTATTTAATTTTTAAAAATAAACCTTTCATCATATTTAGGTTAAAAATAAAACTTTCATTTTAAGTTTGTTAAAGTAAGAAAAAATTTAGTATTAAAGTTATCAACATATTAATTTATATATAAAATATAATTCTTAAGTGAGTGATAAACTATTAATTAATAACATATAAATTAGTAGCGAAGTGAACATTTTTAGAGAAATCAAAATATAAATAAACATAAGAATTAGACAAATAAACTCAACTTGTAATATATTCATAAATAAAAATCATATTTATAAAATGTAATTTTTTTAATATAAAAATATATTATCATAATAATAACAAATAATTAAGGTTGTGAATGTTATTATAAATATTGTTAATATACATGAATAAAAAAATGGTGTATAAAAAAAGAGTTTTAGAGGGGGGTTATTTTTGTTATTTTACATACTTTATCCCCGAATAAGTATCTTGGAATTACTATTCCACCCCAAGTGAGGAATAACTTATCGTAGGACAAATTTTTGATCCTGGGATAAGTTATTCACCTTTTGCAACCAAAAAACAAATTAAAGACCACTCAAAAGTTATCTTGAAATTTAGTTGTAACGACCAGTTTAGTCGTTTTGAGCAACAGATTTTATTTCTGGAAAAACTGACTGAGACGACGGACCGTCATGGGCACGACGGACCGTCGAGGGGGTCTCGTTCCAAAACATTTAGAATTCTAAAATTTGGGTATTGAAATCGACTCTATGAACTTTGTGACGGAATGGCAGGACGGACCGTCACAGGTCCTCTAGTGAAATTTAGTCCCTGAACTTTGTGACGGAAGCAGCAGGACGGATCGTCGCAGGCACGACGGGCCGTCACAGGCTGCGTAATCCCAGGCTGAGTCGGATTTCTTTAAATGTTTTAAGGGGCGTTTTGGACTATTGCTGCTTATAATTATAAAGTTAGTGGTTGAATATTAATAATCCAATTTCTTAAGGGTTAAAGGAGATAACCTTAAATTAATTAGTGGGTTGTTTTGTCATCTTTTATACTTAATTATATGTTAATTAGGGTAAAAGAAAGAGGGTTTGAATAAGAAAAATAGAAAGAACAAGGAGAGCGAAAGAGAACGATCGAGAGAAGAGGGAAACGAAGAGGAAACAAAGCTTTGGGAAATTGCTTGCTTGATCACGAATCTTCGGTGGAGGTAGGTTATGGTTTTATGCTATTCATAGTAAACTCTTAATAGCGAATGATATGTATTGGGTAGTGTTGTAAACCCTTCTATATGCTTAATTGTATGCTTGCATGAATGTGATTATATAATTGTGATAAAATAAGCATGATGAAGATATTGAATCCTAAATCTTGAAAAGCCCTAATCTACTTTGTTAATGATGATGCCTTGGTATAAAAGAAGGTTTGATGAACGAAAGTAGTGAGATTAGGGGATCGGGTGCCACGTTCCGGTACCAGGATAGTATATGAGGATCGGAGTGTCACGTTCCGACACCAGGATAGTATATGGATCGGGTGCCACGTTCCGGTACCAGGATAGTATATGAGGATCGGAGTGTCACGTTCCGACACCAGGATAGTATATGGATCGGGTGCCACGTTTCGGTACCAGGATAGTATATGAGGATCAGAGTGTCACGTTCCGACACCAGGATAGAATATGGATCGGGTGTCACGTTTCGGCACCAGGATTAGTAAAGAGAATGAATCTTGAAATATGTTAATATACTCAATTTAATGAACCTAATTCCCAAATGAGTATGATGGGGAGGCGTGAGTCCTCATTGATGTGCTTGGTGTTGTGACCAAGGGTTATGGTAATTGTAAATGCCGCATGTTGAGTATTGTAGTTGATTTTATGATATTATTTGATATATACTATTTTCTATTTTGAGTTGGCCGATGATATCTACTCAGTACTTGTGTTTCTACTGACCCCTACTTGTATGTTTCTTTCTTTGTTATTTGTGGAGTACAGCAAACGTACCGTCGTCTTCAACTCAACCGCAACTCTAGCCAGTCTTCATTACACCGGATTTCAGGGTGAGCTAACGCTTCTAGCTTGGACTGGATCTTCTTCTTCATGTCTTGATGCCTTGAAGTTCCGGCATGGACTACCTTTTTATTTATTCTAAGCTTCCTAGATACTTTTAGCTTTAGTAATTAGAGGATAGACGTTCTTGTGATGATGACTTCCAGATTTTGGGAATAATAAGTATTGAGTTTTTAAGAAGTTATTTAATCGATTTTCATTAATGAGTTTAAGTCTTCCGCATTATATTATGTTATTTATGGTTGAAATGTCGGGGTTTAGATTGGTTGGTTCGCTCACATAGTAGGATAAGTGTGGGTGACACTCGCGACCCGATTTGGGTCGTGACAAACTTGGTATCAGAGCATTAGGTTCGTTGATCTCATCACACAAGAACGAGTCTAGTGGAGTCTTAAGGAACGGTAGGGGGACGCCTTTACTTTTCTTTGAGAGGCTATAAGACTTTAGGAAAATTCCATTCTTTCTTTCTTTCGTGCTATTACTTGGATCCAATTGGTATCTAGGTGATACAAATTGGTATCTGACCATCTTCACTCTATTTCGCAGATGGTTAGAACTAGAGCAACAACCGCGCCAACACCAGCACCGGCAAGACAAGAGGCGTCTGAGCCAACCACTAAGACTGTAGCTCGAAGAGTAACAGTGGCAAGAGGCCGTGGTAGAGGTCGTAGGAGGACATCCTCTAGAGGAAGAGGACAAATACCTGGCCCATCTAGTACTAGGGCGGTGACTCCTCTATCGACTGAGGACGTAGTAAGAGAAGGTGAGGAAGGGGAGAATGAACAAGTACAGAATGAGGGATTGCCACCCCAACCTACCCCAGAGATGATCAATCAGGTTCTTGCTTATCTTAGCGGGTTATTTGATCAGGGCCAGACACCTCCAGTGTTTTCTGCACCAGCACCTCAGGTTCCGAAGGTACAACATGCAGCTACTGTGGTTCCCCGCATGGATGCCTCATTGGAAATAGGCACGTTTCCTTGTCTGACTACAGGGCCTATAATGACAAATGATCAACATGAACTTTTCAGTAAGTTCTTGAAATTGAAACCTCCAGTCTTCAAGGGTGCTGAATCTGAGGATGCCTATGATTTTCTGGTTGACTGTCATGAGCTACTACACAAGATGAGTATAGTAGAACGGTTTGGTGTTGAGTTTGTGACTTATCAGTTTCAAGGGAACGCCAAAATGTGGTGGCGGTCACATGTTGAGTGTCAACCAACAGAGGCACCACCTATGACTTGGGCATCATTCTCTAGCTTGTTTATGGAGAAGTATATCCCCCGGACTTTGAGGGATAGGAAAAGAGATAAGTTCTTGAGCCTAGAGCAAGGTAGGATGTCGGTTACTGCATATGAGGCTAAGTTTCGTGCATTATCCAGGTATGCCACCCAACTTTGTTTCAGTCCACAAGAGTGGATTCGCCGTTTTGTGAAGGGTTTGAGGTCAGAATTGCGAATTTCAGCCTTACAGGTAGCGGCTACGGCAAAATCCTTTCAAGAAGTGGTAGACTTCGTGATAGAGGTGGAAGGAGTGAAGCCAGATGACTTCACCATGGCATCGAAATCAAAAAGGTTTCGAAAGGGAGGTGAGTTTAATGGTTCTTACTCCAGAGGGCAGGGTTCAGGAGGTTATCCAGCCCGATCTATTCAGTGTTCACTGCAGACTGTAGTTGGGGGTCCACCGCAGACCGGTCAACACTTCTCTGAGTTTGGAGGTCATCCCCAGACTTCGTCATTCTCACAGAGGCCTATGCTTGAATATAGAGAGTGTTATGGATGTGGAGAGACTGGACAGATTAAGAGCTATTGTCCAAAACAGAGTTACAGACTTCAAATAGTCAGAGGTAAAGGTGGTCATGGAAGAGGCCGTCATTCTGGAGGGCATGGTGGCCGAGGTAATGGTGGTCACCAAAACGGCCGGGGTGACGGACAAATGGGAACTACTGCAGCGCAACCTGGTAGAGGCAACGGACAGACCGGTGATAGGGCCCATTGTTACGCTTTCCCTGGGCGGTCGGAAGCGGAGACATCAGATGTTGTTATCACAGGTAATCTTTTGGTTTGTGATTGTATGGCTTCTGTATTATTTGACCCTGGCTCTACATTTTCATATGTATCTTCCGCATTTGCTAATGGTCTTAATTTACATTGTGAATTGCTTGACATGCCTATTCGTGTTTGTACTCCGGTGGGTGAGTCTGTGATAGTTGAAAAAGTGTATAGGTCTTGTCTTGTAACTTTTATGGGGAGCAATCACTACACCATTTTCGGCCTACAGCAACACCACGTAAGTGTAGCCTAAACTAGCAAAAAGTGTGGCCTTTGATAAAAGGCTACACTTTTGGACATTCAGCAACACTTTTTAGGGGCTGCCCAAAAGAAGCGTAACCTTTGACATTGCAACACTTTTTAAATGTTGCCATCTTTGGCTACACTTGTAAAGCGTAGCCAAATAGGTATAAGGGCACGCTTTGAAGACGTGCATTAGCAACACCTATTTTTTGTTAGACTACACTTAAAAGCGTTGCCTTTTCAAATTTATTGGTCACACTTAAAAAGTGTTGCCTTTTATTGGTCATCTATTGCAACATTTATAAAGTGTAACTTTATATCTCATCTATTGCAACACTTTCAAGGTGTAACTTTTTATTTACCTAGAGCAACACTTACAAAGTGTAACTTCAACGTTTATAAGCCTACATGTAGCACAAATATATATTATATATTTACATACATACAAGTGACCTAAAACACAAAATGAACTAATTAATCATTAAATTGAAGCTATATATTTCAAATAAACTTCGAAAAATATTTCATGTACAATCAAAACTTAGAAAGTGATTGCGTAAGGATCTCTAATTAATATCAACAAGTTCCAAAAACCCGAAAGTGTCATTCAAACATATATGACAACAATACAAAAATTTCTTCATCTTTTGCCACAATAGATCGAGTTTACTTCTGGCCAAATTCAAATTCAATTACCTGCATTTTCCTGCACATTTAAAATAAAATTATAAGTTTGTGAATTAATTGTGGAAGTGCATAATCAGAGAGAATTCACTGTAAGACAACCAATCCAAATCTAAATACAATTTCATCAGACTGCATCTCTAGTGCATACAAAAAAGCAAGTTCATTCAGCAAGTTCATCTTCTTCAGCTAAGATAAATTCAAGTGATCTAGATAACGAAGTTTAGCTAAGAGGGTACACTTATAAGGAGTGGGCTAAGCAGCTTGCTTCCCTGCAGGAAACTGGAGCAGTAGGAACTGTAGCTGCTGGTTCAAGTAGCTAGTCTTCTAATTCTTTATGTTCTGTCTTTAATTGATCCTGCAACAACATGATGCCAGAACTAGTAGAAATATATAGGCATTTTACGTGATAAAAAATTGCTTAATATAGAAAACATACAAGCTCCTAAAATCAGGTTTAGTAAAAAAATATTCAAATAGACTACAATAAATAAACAAAAACACTACTCCCATATAAACATTTTGTTCTACCACGACCTAAATCTGAAGGTAGAGTACCTGAAAGCTTATTTTCTCCAAAATCTATATTCTGCAGTGCTGACATGTTGAAAATGTTGTGAGGAACAGAGCCAGTTAGCTCATTCTGTGCTAAATCCAACTCGTGAAGTTTCTGAAGATTACCGAACTCCATTGGTATCTCACCTGTCAATTTTCAGGAAATATATCATGAGTTCCAAGTTTTGTTGGAAAAGAGAAAAAGAAGAAAATTTCATACTACCTTTCAAATGCAGATCTGAAATATATAAATATGTAAGAGCTGTTAAGTTAGCTAGCTCTCTTGGTAAAGTTCCAATAAACTCATTGTCACCCAATTCCAATTTTTGAAGCTTTCTGCATTTCTCCAGGTTTGGTGGAATAACTCCATCTAGGGAGTTTTTACGGAGGTAAAGTCCTTTCAAGTCTGGAAGATGATCACATATAGTTATAGGAAGATTTCCAGTAAGATTGTTGTCCGTAAGAGCAATCACATTGTAGTAATGTTAAAAATAGATGGTGGTATAGAGCCACTAAGTTGATTAATTTGCAGGTCTAGGATCGTCAAGTAACGAAGATCACCGATTTCTCGAGGGATCTCTCCTTCAAGAAAATTTCTCTCCAAAAATTTTTTACGCAACACTTTTCAAGCGTTACTCAGATTTAGTGTGACAATAGGCCTAAAATGGTGTAGTGACTCATTCTCACTAGGTTGAGGGCGATAAGCTTTGGGAATAGGATAAGGAAAATAAGAAGTCTAGGACTGGGAACTATGACCATTTAAACAAATATGATAATAGTAAAAAATTCTTCAACATGAATACAATAGATCGAATTCACTTCTGACCACTAATCAAAAATCAATTACCGATATTTTCCCGCACATTTAAAATAAAATTATAAGTTAGTGAAATAAATCATGAATTAAATATGCTCAATACTAGTCATTTTTAACAATCAGGAGATTTTGTCATGAATTGCATTCTCTGCAGATAGGGTTCCTTAGTCTTTTGTGGAGGATGGCATTGAGAACTATAATTGCAGTTGTTATTTCAAAGAAAAAATAACATAATGACGGAGGGAAGCTTTTTATTTTAATTTTATGGATATAAAGCTGTTGATATATGGTTGTCTTCATAATCTTAATGCTTAGATATGCAAGAGATATCATTGAATTTAGTGGATATAGAATTGCACAGAATAACATATGAAAGGGGAACATTCATATGCTTCTACTGCTTTTCGTTGGATTATCTACCTTTTTTTTCATTTCCAGTGTCATTTTGTTTGGCTGGCTAAACCACTTTCTATTTCTCTTCAATGCCAACTCCAAGTCCACTTCAGGCCAGAGAACAGGGGCAGCAAGAGAGTAATCTGAAGATACTCTAATGCAAACATCTAAATCAGGATAGCAGTGGCACAAAACAGGCACAAAAAAGAGGGAACTCAACACAAAAAACATCAAAGTATATGTTTTTTTTCAACGTAACCTAGGATATCGAAAGATCATTCAAACTGTACCTCCGGATCTTGTCCGACGATTCTTGCAACTCAAATTCACAAGTAGCCCATGGTTTCTGATCAACCCATCTAGAAACCCATTTCTGTGTGCAGACAATTCTAGAAGGGCTCAACTCTTACAAGAATTTCTTGTACTTTATTATCTCAGATTGCAGCAGCTATATAAGAGGAACTGAATATTGCATATTGCAGCACCTGAGTTATGTGCAAGTTATAACCTACTGTATATAATGTAAACTGATTCTATAACATGTACACTGATTCTATAAACTACAGACACAAGATCCAAGTAGAGAAGCTCAAGCCAAAACTACAAGGGAAACAACCAGAAGTTCAACAAGGTAATTTTGATTCAAAAAATTGTTGTGAAGCCTTGGAGTTAACTACTTATTTCAAAAGCTAAAAGCTAAAATTCAATTCAAATATGCTGTAAGATTTATCTACTTATTTGAAGTATCAATGAGAAAACACGAAAAAAATTTATTACTTAACTTTAGTTTTACAAAATAAGAAATTGGTAACAGAAACAAGGCTTTACAACTCTCATGAGTAACACAGTTCACACAAAATAGCAATCTAGAAGCAGATATACCACGTTATGTAAAAGTTCTCTCTTACAAAACTTAGACTGTTAACTGCACATCAACTAGAAAGGATGCAGAATGTCGTCTCAGAACTGTAGGGACTTAGAAAACACACAGATATGCCCATGAAAATGCAATATGCATATGACCGAGAAAGCTATTAGTGAACATCTTTTACATTGTAGAATTCATCAAATATTTGTAACAAACACAGTTAAGCCTATGTAATATTACAAATGAACGAAACAATCCCATTGATAATCTATGATAACCAAGGTATCCTGTCAATTGAATTGGCAGCTCGGGACTATGTTCTTGATGACTACTTTTGGAATTTATTGGGCAGAATCTCACAACATTAAAGTTTGTTACAGTGTTGTAAGACATATTACAGTTTACACAGAAAAATAATACTTAGTAGCACCATACATTAAAGTTTTTATGGTGTTGTAAGACATAGTAGTTTGATAATTGTACCAGTAATATTGTTCACCTCACTGTTCTGCCTCTAATGTCCACTTTCTGATAATAATAGAAAACTAATAAGTATATAAATAAAAACAACAATTCTTATTTACATGTCCTAAAGAACTTTGATTATTGTACCATTAATAGTGTGGAAAGTAATAACCTTTTTCACATAAGATTGTGCCAAAAAACAGTCAAATAAAATAATAGTAAGCTAGAAGTAAAGGTTCCTAAATAAACTTATAATCAGATAAGAAGCCAAGATAAATTACATGACGAAAAAACGATTGGGTGCATAAATAAAACAATGGAACTAAAGCTACTGAAACATTGAGGAACTTGTAACTTGGTCAACAGAATTGCAGCAACAAGGGAAAGGCTACATGAGATTCAAGCTCATCTTAATTATGCCTCAAACCAAGAATTTATCGAAAAGAAGATAATATCATTAGTAGAAATGACAAAGTAGATTGATATTCAAGAGAAGGTCAAGAAGAAAAAACCAAAAGCTCACTGAAAAAAGGGAAGGGGATTGAAATAATAATATTTCTTTAAATGTATAAACTCTTGAGCTAGAATAAATTCTCACACAATATTTCTTTATACTCATATTGAAAGATCTACCTAATAGTGCAAGATAGATCTTAACATGGACAAGCAACAATACCAACAATCAGAATAAGAACAAAGAAAATCTTAAGCATCTGCAGAAATTAACATGAAAAGCAAAGGAAGAACCACAGAGCCACCTATTTACAAAATCATTTGTGTCCAAGCAGGGGAAAAGTATTTGTTTACAAACTAACAACCCCCACCTGAAGATAGACCGATATTTGATATCTGACAAAAGAAAAGAGATCATCTCAATGTGCAGATTGTGATATATTACTCATGACGTAGCACAACAAATCAAAACCTGATGGTTATCTTCAATGTGCAGATTGTGATATTCAACTATGTGAACTAATATAATTACAACAACAACAAAAAAGTGTAGCCCCACAAGCGGGTCAGGGAATACAACAACATACACAACATAATTAAACAAGTGGAGTAAGTGGAGGGTAGAGTTAATATGCACCAAAAACTATGAGGAAAACAACATTACCTTTCTTCAGGCAGTGAATTGGAAGGGGACGAGTAGGAAATCGATCTTCTCCATGAAACTTGAACACTAACAACGGATGAGAATTTCGGGCAGAATCTCGGACTCAAACAAAGCTTGGGAAAACTAATCTGCGAAATGAGTTAGAAAATGTCATACTCTTATCTTGACTCTCCTTGCCTTGAATGTGTTTATATATATATATATATATATATATATATATATATATATATATATATATATATATATTAACTTTTTTCTTCAGCTGCTCTATAGGTGTTTGCTCAAATAAATCCCAACTTTTTTCCAACCCCCAACATTGAAAAAAGAAGTTTATATAGGGAGGCTAAAATAGGAGCTACACTCCCAAAAATCAACTGATGAAGCTAAAATACAATTCATACTCCCAAAAATCGTATAAAAATACAAGATATTAAAACCCTAAAGATAAAATTTAGACATTATGAATAACATTTCTTACTTGATAAAACCTTCTCAAACTACACCTTTATGAAATCTTGTTCTTAAGTGAGAAACTTGAGAGAAAAGTGTAGCTTCAATTCATCATCTTTCCAACAACCCAAAAGCATTCACTCTTTCTAAACACAAAACAAAAAATCAAACACTTCAGCTAACAAGAAGACCTGTTTGAGTACTAACGCTTGATGAAATAGGTATTGAAAAAGAGAATCGTACTTACTATTGAAGAAATCGTTATTGGAGAAAACGACTTCAGCTCTTCAGCTCTTCACCTCTCCATCTCTGTTCTAGGTCGACTTCTACTCTTCAGACTGTTCTTCTCACAATCTATATCGGAACAGATAAGTTGTTATTCAGCTTTCTTCACATTGGTTCTTCAGCTCCTTCACGTTGGTTCTTCAGCTCCTTCACAAAATCAGAAAAGTGAAAGAGGAAAGCTGAAGGAGGAATGTCAAGTAAAAGAGTAGAGTCAAAAGTTAAATGTTTTATGATTTATTAATGTTTTTTTGGCCAATAAAAATTGGAGGGAGAGTTGAAAATAATTGGAGGGAGAGTGAAAAAATTAAATGTTTTAATGAAAAATTTTAAGGCAACACTTATAAAGTGTTGTTTTTTCAA